>NC_133208.1:32451594-32586594 GCF_958299795.1 Porites lutea
ATGCGCTTTTTTTCACCAAAATTTGTTTCAAAATTCAAGGTATATATTGCAATATTGCAACTCCAAATCTTGGGATCCTGTGGTTATTGGTTATCTTGTGGGATATTCCTGACTTAATTTTTTAAGAATGTCTGTGTCAAGGATTTATGAAAACTTTGTTGAAGATGTATGTCTCTCAATTTTACTTTCTTTCCTCTCCAGGAATTTTATCTATGGCCAATGCTGGTCCCAACACAAATGGATCTCAATTTTTCCTTTGTACTGCTAAAACTACATGGCTGGATGGTAAACATGTGGTGTTTGGAAGTGTTACTGAGGGGTTGGATGTTGTCAAAAAGATTGAGTCATTCGGTAGTGATAGTGGCAAGACAAGCAAGCCTGTGGTGATAAAGAAGTGTGGGCAGTTGTAGTTGGTTTCTCTTGTAAGCTTAGTGAAGCATAAAGCAGGTTCAATAAAATTTTGTATGGTGTCTTTGCAGTCAGTTATCAATGTCTTTGTAAATTTTGGTTTTAAAAAAATTTCCTTGAGTTCTTAGTAGGGAAAAAGGGTAGAAAAGAGAGTGACTAATGGATGAGGGTAGGGCTCGAAATAGTGGCCTGCCAATGGCCAAATGGCAGGCAAAATTTTTGGTCTGTCAGGCAAAAATAACAATGAACTGTCAAATGAATGAAACAGTGGCAGGCCTAATTAACTGAGCTGTTTTTGTCTGACATTCTCGTCATTTCTTACCATACTTGTTTACCATCCATTTCTTCCCACAAATCAATGGTCCCTGTTGAAATACCACCTGAAGGTCCATGACTGAAGCTTGTATGTTAAGTTTGCAGGTGCATAATGGTTTGCCGTTTTTTCACGTAATCATCAGACTGGGAATTTCTGTTTCCCTAACGAGTGCCTTCTAACGGTAAGAGAGGCTGTTCATGCATTGTGAATGAAGAAACTACAGGCTCTTGAGATTTTGGCATAATGTGTAATAACTGTATGAATGACTGAGTTATTATTGAGTGCAGTATGTTGCCCAGTATCCGGACAGTACCAGTATCGGGACACTTAAAACAAAAACTCATTTTTTGAGGCGTTCTTTTCAGTTACCAGTAAACGAAGTATTTCGAATGAAAGCTGAACATTTCAGCTTTAAGATGAAGGTTTTGGCGAATTAAAAGCTTACGAAACGGTCGCAAAAGACACCTTTCTGTTCAGGTGAATAAATTGTTCATGGCTAATATTTACGCTGTTCACTGCACAGTAAAATTAGTGCTGCTCAGAAAAGGGTTGGTAAGGTGATATAATTTTTTCAAAGAAACTGTTTTATATGTAAAGTGAAGATACTTAAAGAAGTTAGGTTCTCAAAAAGTTTATTCTTCTTGAAATTCTATTTGTTTGGAATAACGGAAGCCAGAAACATTCAGTTAAGTATTGATGTCAGGTGGCCAGTATCCAGACAGTTTTTTCTTTGCTGTACAGAATCGATTAATTAGCTGTGTACATTATCTGAATAAGATTTATTTCATATCTATAACTATAATTAAAGCTTAGGATATATGATATAGTGGTAAAATGTAATTGACTACTCAACTCCGTATGGAAATTTTCTTCACTCATTCAGAGGCGACTTGATTTCATGTGCACGGCTTGTTTCGGGTGACTGCATTTTGTATATAAAACCATAAGCATTGGAGTTGAACCTGGAATTCTCATACTTTCCCCCGTTGTGACTGCTAGAATGGGGTTGCAATCTCGGGGGGACTCGGCATATGAAAGGGGTGGGGATGCTCGTCGGAAATTTTGAATGAAACCCCTAAAGAAAACCGATCTGGGCGTGGCCCAAGCGTTTTTTTTGACCCCTAAAAGAGACGAAAATAATATACATATGAAATATATTTTTTTGTGTGCAACCCTAAACGAGACCTTCATGGCTAAACATGATAGTGTTTTGCCCAGAATATCCTAAGTGAGACCAAAATCCGAAATTTACACCCCTAAGCGAGACGACGAGCATCCCCACCCATTTCATATGCAGCTCGATTCAGTCAAACAGGCCAGAGAATAACACAAAAATCATGCAACTTTGATCACATGGCATAGAAGATTTGACCAAATGTTTAATTAAAA
Organism: Porites lutea; assembly: GCF_958299795.1. Lineage (NCBI taxonomy): Eukaryota > Metazoa > Cnidaria > Anthozoa > Scleractinia > Poritidae > Porites > Porites lutea. Next base: position 32,453,708 of record NC_133208.1, read on the forward strand.
CTTTTCTGTACGCAGTTAACAGTCAAGATAATATTTTCCAAGCCAAACAAATAGTTGAAGTCAGTGTCTGAAGTTGTAAATACATGAGCAGTATCAATTATCCTTGCATCTACCAAAGTTCTGTTCAACAGCTGTTGGTGGTTTGTTGAAGGCAAATGTGGACTAACATTTGAATCAATCACAGTGTCAGTTAATGATTGGTCTTGACAGACAAAAGATGAAGGTCTGTCATTGGATGGTGTAAAGTTACCGACAACATTTTGATGGCAGTCTGCTTCGTATGATATCAGAATAGAACTTGCAATAAATCTGTACAGTCTTTGAGTCTTGAACCACTCTTCAATCTCTGTGAGTTTTTTCAGGAGTTGCTCTAGTATATGCAGAGTCCATTCTGTATTGACACTGCCCATAAACTTGCAAAAGGCTGCAAAGATTATAGAGATTAAGATTGGAGAGCTGAGGTGCCTGGAATTAAACCTGCCAGGAGAGCAGGTTGCTCTTATATAAACTGCAAGCAGTCTCTGCTTTTTCTTCAGATTTAGTAAGGGGAGTGCACACACTTATGAAAGACGCAAGGAATGAGGGCAGGTGCCTTTCCTGTCTCGAGCCTTCCATCACATGCATGGTCATTTTTGTGTTGGGTGCATTTTGCTTGTCGGACTAAGAAATAAGACTGACTGCTTATACTCTAGGCTACTCAGTAAGGTCTTCACACTCCACAGTTTCAAGTAACTTAGAAGCAACCATAAATAAAACCCTTGTCCCCTTGTTTCATACCAACACTTGCAAGGGCTTATCATGGGAAAGGGGTGACTGTTCACCACGGTTACAAGTGATCGCATGTTAAATTTTTGGTTTCCACTCAAATTTCATAAAATGTCGGAGGGGTGAGAATGGTAGGAAAACACTCCCTACTACAGTCAGGCCCCGTTATTACGGACACTGAGGGGGCCACAGAAAGTGTCCTTATTAATGGGATGTCCATATTAAGCAGGTTGAATGAGGAGAAAATTTAAGGGCTTTCTTTCCCCAGGAACAAAGCAAACTGTCTGTAATAATGAGGTGTCCGTTTAAAATGGTTATCCGTTAATTTGTCTGAAGTGTACAACAATCGTATATGGTAAGCATCTCGAGTTTTTCATTCTTGTGTATAGGAACTTCTCTGATTATAGTCAAGTTGGGGGTTCCCATATAAAAGACGCACGGCTGCTTGTTGGAAAATAAATAGACCCAAAAGGAGACTAACCTGGGTGTGGCACAAGCTCGACTTGAACCTTAAAGGAGACCATTCTCCAACACAGTATTATGGTGTTAATGTATAACAGTATATGTTCACATGGGAGTGAGTCCCCACTTCCCCATGTTTCACCTGGCCAGAATTTTGCAAGACTTGCTATTATAAGTAGGAAATGTCATAATTTTATTAGAATTAATAACATTACAATCAAAATAGAGGTGTACTTACTTCTTTCAGCATCTTCCATAGTTGCCAGTTTCATACAGTATTCACGCATAAAACGTTCATAACAGCTTGTTTTATGGTTATAAACCTGTTGAGTTCATAAGACATAAGCTTGAACAGTGTGAAGAGTTCTAGGTGTATAAAATAACACAAACTTAGTTGCAACATTTTTTCCAGACGGTTTACCAGGTATGACTTTAACAGAGTAAATTATGCTTTCATTTTTAAAAAAATCACTGAATGTTAATGATCAATATTCATTTATTTATTAAGTCTAAACACTATTGTCTTGTCCTGAGAAAAATAACGTTGGTTTGCATTACATCTTTTGTGTAAATTCTTTTTTTCTTTGGTCTGTGTTCACCTTACCAAGGGTTGTCAATCAAAATATAATTGATGCCTCGCTTACCAGATACTTATAAATCCAAGGAAAAACAAACAGCCAAAAAAATAGTTTAAAACTTCTTTTACCATAACAAAAATTAGCCACAGAATTTTTTATTAGCCTGTGTGGCATGCATTAAAGTGGTTATTTGGGCACGCAAAGAGAATTCTCTCTTCTCCTTTTAAAGCCTGTTTTTATGCACATACCATAAAACCAAGGATGCTAAATCCAGCTATCTCTCTAAGGGGCCATTTTCTTTTTCTTCTTTCTTTAAATGATTCATCAACATCATCTTCCCATGTCACCTTACCAATCTTAATATCCATAACACATGGCAGGCGAAACTTGGTGGTGATGTTCTCAAGTTTTAAATACCTTGAGGAATCTAAGCTTCACACTTAAGGATTCATAAATATTATTTGAGACCCTTTTGACAATAAAGTAGATTTCATGAGATCACTGGTTGGTTATGTCATTAAAAAAGATAATTCCAAATAGTGACACTAATAAATTATTTTGAAATTCCTTTGTCTTTTACTCTGAAATTTGTTGGTTCTACTTTTTTAAACATTTTGACGTCACAAGAGTTAAAACAATAGGAAATTGGTCTCAATTTATGAAATAGGAAATAGCTCTTAGCTTAACCAATGAGCTTGCAGTTATAAAAATATTATGTTTGATAGAGATCAAAGTAAAGAAACCCTGGGAAATGAGGTTAAAGGGAAGGAAGAAGAGAGACTCTAGGGGTGAGGTTTGACAAGAGATCGAGATACTGTAAGGGAACTTAAGGCTGCCTGGAAGGAGACACCTTGAGAATACAATGAGATTGACAGAAAGGAAGGGGGCCCTAGGAACTGGGTGGACAGGAAGGAGGGAGACCCTGGGAATGAGGTTGACAGGAAGAAGGGAGATCCTGGGAATGAGGTTGACAGGAAGGAGGGAGACCCTGGGAATGAGGTTGACAGGAAGAAGGGAGATCCTGGGAATGAGGTTGACAGGAAAGGGGAAGGGACCCCAAAACCTCCACAACCGCAGTACATGCTTAGGATACCCAATTCCACAATTCCATAATAGACGGGCAGAAATCTTCTCAGTTGCAGTATTTCTTCTCTTTCTTCTTTTTTGTCAAATACAGTTGCATAGAAGACAACTTCTCTCTCCCCCTTTGGAGGCCTTTGTACTTGCTTCAGTACACAGCCATCTACAGTCACCTGAAGTGGTTCTAACAGATATAATGTCAAATTATGTCACAATTCACTAAGATTTTTACATATCTGGTAACCTTAAGTTGCTATTTATGCACAAAAAGACCAATTATGATAAGATTGAATTTCCAAAACAATTTTCTAACCACAGACATTGTTTTCTTTAAAATTAAAAAAAAAAACATCAATTGTATAAGTCGTTTTTTGTAATAACAGTATTATTATTCTGACTGGCCCACAATAATGCTGCTTATAAGATAGAGAGAAATCAAGTGTAAAAGAGAAGCATGCAAAATTTGTTTACCATAAAGCACTAAGGAGTTTTAAAGCACTCGTTTAAAAGTGTCCGTGTGTTCCAGATCGAATTGAAATTTGGAAGTGTTGGTTTTTGAGAAGAGGGGAATACCAGTCAGAATACGCGGAGAAAAACCTCTCAGAAAAAGGGATCGGAGAAAACCAACAACAAAGTCATCATCCATGTACAACGTAAATGCCAGGATTTGAACCTGGCTCACATTGGTGGGAGGCGAGTGCTCTCACCACCGCACCAAACTTGCTCCCCAAAAAATAAAATCTTGCAAATGAAAATTGTACAGAAAAAAATTGATGTGACAGTTTTTGCTGACCATGGAAACAACAACGTGGAAGATACATCAAAAACACTGCCCACGTACAGATTGTAAGGAGGTATAGAAAATAATTAATGTTACTGAAATGAATATTCATGCAGTTTGCCAAGATACCCGCCAGGTAATATTATATCATGATAATATATTCTGACAACTTGGAAAGAACAAGGTGGACACCATATCTGTTGTAACAATGAAATCAGTGATTTTCGCCGTACAAATTTCCTGTAAGTTCCGAAAAACTAACCTTGAGTTAAATGGCCGGCTATCTGATAAGGGTAGGCCTCTAGATGTTTGGAAATTGCGGTGTTTTTTCCCTCCATACTTATCCCGTTCTTCCAGACTAACTTTCGGTTACTTTAGGTAATTTTTCAACAGGCTTAATCTTCGTTGGGCGCGGTGTAGACTGGAACTGCCTCGGTCCAGGTTTCTCTCCTTTAGCGCCTGCGTGTAACCCCGTGACGTCAGCGGATCTACATCCAAAATGTCCTCCTTCAAAATTTTGTAAGAAATGACCGGATCTTGATTTATTTAATATTTACTTACTTCCCTTGCGATCAGGATGTTTCTAAGGTTCAGGATAAAACATTAACATCTGTAGCACCTAACCAGCGAAAAAACTCGACCATCGAGTTTGGAATCTTCATGTTTAAAGGCGAAGAACAAGGTCCCATGACCCCCAGAAATGGCGTCTACATCGTTCAAGGCGAGATGTCTCTCGTCGTGGCAGCTTTACGAAGAAACACTCGAGGAGGTTCCCATAGCCATCAGGTAAAACCAACGAACTATAAAATAATACTCTAGGAACAAATTTACCAATTGAAGGCAAACATTGCTGTGTATTAAAATTTCTGACAATATCGTGGCATGGAGCGAGCTGAATCGGGCTTAGGTGGACGACCGGTGTAATAAATTTTTGCTTGTCGATGAGAATGTGTTCCGTATTTTTTATGGAGTCCAAGCCTTTACAAAAAGCTAATATTTAAGCATTTTATTTTAATTTGCATTTTCGGATCTTCCGCATTTGACCGGTGCTGTGTGCATGGGATAATTTAATAGTTAGAACTGACGTTATTGATATTGTGTATTAAAATTAAATTGATCTTAGAAGAGCATAATGATCTTCAAGCACCGTCATGGAACTGTAAGTGTGAAACCATGAGGATTGTACATAACTTGTTATCCTCAAAACTCAGTAAACTTTAATAATCAAAAATGGGTAATTGTAGCAGTACATGTTAGGATATTAGCTAATTTTGATTGCTTTCTGCTGAAGTGACATGGCATCCAGGTTGGTAGTCATTCACATTACATAATTTATTACTTTTCATTTATGTGACAATGCAGCCATATTGGTAGTCAATCCGTCATAAAAAAAATAGAGCTTTCTTTGTAGCAGAGAAATATTATAGTTCTTGACTGCTAACATTAGCACTTGTGACATCATATGCATACCAGCATAATAGAGTTTGTAGGTAAAATTTGTTCTCAGGTTAAACCAGAATTTCTCTTTATCTGCTATGAATAACATGGAAAATTTTGAATAAAACTAGGTTAATACCAGTGTAACCTGAGATGATCTCCAGTCTTCTTGTCCTGCACTCTAGCATCTTCTTTTGAGGGGTTTCTTTCACTTCAGTTTTGTTGAGAGTTGTAGATACTTCAGGCCCTGGTTGTTGGAACGTTGGATAAGTGTTTGGGAAACCAATTATTGCTTTATCCACTGGATAGAGATTTATCCATCGAATAGCACTATCCACCTTTTGAACAGTCAACTCGGGCCAGGAGGAAAATTTCAACACCACAGAAGAAAACACAAAAAAGTATAGTCCACAACAACAGCATGTTGGTTGCTTAGCACTTTATCAGGTTAATCTGTTGTTTCTTTAATTTGCATTTAGGATGAAGAACAAGATCCCCTGTTGCACGGGTTTTCTCAGCTCAAAGACCAACTTGTCACTGTTTCTGGTGAGTTATCTTAGGTAAAATCCATCCTCCTTGAGTAATTTTAATTTTCAGTGGACAAAAACCTTGTACCAGAATAATTTAAAGCATATTGCATTCTTTTGTACATTTTTCAAGGGCTATAGATGTAATTAGTTATGTGTAATAACACCAGAGAAAATTTCTTATCAAGCGCGAGAAAATAAATATCAAACTTCACAAAATGACGTCTTGCACATGAAATTTTTAGAACTTTTCCTGTTTTTTCACAATTCTTGTGAAATTTGACATTAAATTTTATTTTCTCGGGCTCCCATAAGAAAATTTCTTTGGTGTCATTACACATAACTAATTACATCTATAGCACTTGAAAAATGTATTTAAAAGAATGCAATAAGGTGTAAATTATTCTGGTACAAGGTTTTTGTTCTCTGAAAATTAAAATTACTTAATTTCCTGATGGATTCCATCTTATGAGCTAAGAACAGATTTTACCAGAACATGTACCTAAGTGTATTATAAGGCAGATCAAATGACAACACACAATGCTGCTCTCGCAGTGCCTGGTCGCCCCTGGACCCAGCTTTTGCTCCCTTCAATTTTTCTTAGAGCACAGCCTTTCAACATCAATAGATTTATAATTTTTTTTGTAAGTGTTATTGAAGAAACAGATGGTAATGCTCTAATAAGTTTTTAAAGAGTAACCTGTCATTTAAGTTTGTGGCTTCTTATATTGGTAAATCTCCAACAGTTTCTAATTATGAAGAAGTCCTGTAATATACTAAATTGAACCCAGCAGTTATTTGTGTGCACTGCACAAATGTAGGCTGGTGGAATATCACTGTGTGGGTGAGTGTAGTCCTGAATTACTGTTGTTAACAGCAACTGATCCTTCAACAGCTTGTCTAGTCATCTTCAGAGTCAGTTTTTGATTTGTGTATCATCAGTTTGTGGTACTAAAATCTGATTTTGACCTCAGCTGACTGATCAAAGTAAGTAGTGATGCTATTGGTTGTCATTATTACAAATTGTAAGACATAACGTCTTAAGATTGTTTCTCATGTAAAGTGAGTCATGAAAAAATGTTCAACAGTCTGTTAAAATAAGAGAGATTTTACAAAATAAATCTAAGGAGCCTATTTTGGAACTCCCCCTTTCTCAAATATCAACCGAGCCCACCCATACAGAAATCAACCTACAGCTGTAGTCCCAAAATCATAAAGTGGGTACCTTGTGGATCAGGACGTTATTATCAGCGTTATGTGAAGAACAGACTTTTAACAGTCACATCCATGACTGTTAAGACAAAAATAATCTTTGTCATGAATATGTGCAATAATGCTGCCACTAAAAGAACCATAAATTTTTCTACAATTCAGCCAATATTTATTTCAATATTTCTCACAATTAAACGTTGTGTACATAATTTACAAGCAGGGTTTAATTAAGATAGCGAAAACACACACAACACACAACATAACTACACTGTCACACTAGTACAAAGACAGTCCTTATATGATAGAGATTGTTTTGGATTTTTGGAGAAGTTTGGGCTAAATCCCAACTTAAAGCACAGAAATTAAAAACTTCAAAAGTTATTTTATCCTCGAGATGTAGAGACATGTACTGGAGACTGGAGCACTATCTGGGAGTATTATTCAAATAACCAAATTAAGTGGAGAATTTATTTTTTGATTATCGAGTTTTGATAGTCAGAGTTTCTAGTCTTAATATTTTTATTCTTTTTTTTCCTTTTTTATCCCATTGCTTTTTGCATCCACATGTATGCAGGTGGTACAGTGGTACTTAGCTTTTGTTTTGCAATAAACTTTGATCTCTTGATTTAAATATTAAATAATTTATGACTTGCTTCTTGTCACTTTGGAATAACATGCAATTATGTCCTTTCAACCAGAGGGATTAGACTTTTAAAAATGTTAGATTTTGCATGTTTAACAACCGCAAAGCTCCAAGTTCGTCCAAGTATGTACACTGTATTGTCTCTCATGATTACATTATTTTATTATTTGGTTGAGGAGAAATTTTCCTCCATATATAGCTTATTTACTTTACAGTACTTAAACTGTTTTTTGGTTGCTGGTAATTAAATTGATTTTGCTTTTTCTGTTGCCACATTCAAGAAAGAATGGAATGCTAAAATAACTCATATGAAACACCGTAGTTGAAGAAAATGAACAAATAGTTTTTATAAATCTGGCATTGCATACAGTGTATTATATTAGGTCTTGTGTAGTTCTGATAATGTCATTACTAGAGTAGAAGACGAGACTCACACTGTTTTTCAGACATTTATTTTCTGTAAAATTTCGCCACCTGCTTGTGTATTTCTGCTTGTTCTTTTTTACCATGGATAATTTTTGTTTCTTCCAGTTAAATGAAAATTTACTCTCTCATGGGGAAGTTTGTTTGCTGATTTAATAGTAGTAGTTCTAGAACACTGTAAACACAAGCCCTGTTTTGTATGGTTGTAAAAATAATTTTTGTACTGTGATTCTCTCTTAAGCCAAGACATCATAATCAACAACACCTGCTGTCTGTAACATGGCTGATATAACTTTTACACCTTTTCTCCCGGGCTGTACATTTATCACTACAGCTTTATCTAGAAAAACTGTCTTCATATGCATCAAACTATTGAAAATTAGTTTGTTTTAAAAACAGTGTATACTTTGGACTTGATTATGAAGTGCTTTTGCTAGGAACAAACCAACGTGGTCTCCAAACCTGTCCTGTCGTTGCTTTCACAGAAATACGTGTAGGAGATACTGTACACGGGGAATGTTTCATTTATATGTAGATTTCAGCTTTAAGAAGAATCTCTCCTTTAATTTCTTTGGCAACAGTTTGAGGCCAAAACACGCCCAGCACTTCCAAAACTGAAAAAATAGCTGCATGCTTCATGATTGTAACGATAAAAAAGGCTACTCTTGCTAACTAAACTTTCCTTGCTGTGGTGTGAAACTGACTCCTATTTTATTCTGTTGGCAGATTTAAGTGAAATAGATGTTAATACATTCTTGGGGCCGTTTCTTGATGTGATCAGATCAGAGGATACCACAGGACCCATCACAGGGGTGGCACTGTCATCTGTCAACAAGTTTCTATCTTATGGCCTTATTGGTATGTGTAGTACTAAACCGTGTGTTAGTACTAGATCTGGTAGGGGAGGGTGAGGGGGAGGGGAGGGTGAGGGGGAGGGGGTGGAAGGGATTGAGAGGATTTCTTGTGGCATGCATTATCAATTCTGTGGAAATCTACTCCAGGGTTCTATTTCGCTGAACAATATAACATACATGTATTATTACAGTGACCTGCTAGAAATCCGCATAATGTTCCAATTTTGTTTTGCATTCAACTTGTTTAGTAGTACATGTACGTAACATAATACCAATTTTCATGTTATTGTGTCCTGTTAATTTTCTTAACAGATCCAACCTGTGAAAGTGCTGCTTCTGGCATTGAGAATCTTGCAGATGCAGTTACACATGCCAGATTTGTTGGAACGGACCCAAGTAGTGATGAAGTAGTGCTTATGAAAATTCTTCAGGTATGTTATCATATGTTGAACAAAAACTGTATCTTAAGACTTCAAGACACTATCAACATTTAAATACCCTTTAGTTTTATATGTCTTGAATCTTCCGAAATGGGGCCACAAAAAATGCAAATGTAGTTCTTGGTTTACTGAAGAGATGTTTCTTTCATCATTGTACTGAATGTGGTAGCATACAGGATACATGCTGCATTAGCCTGTGTTGCAGATTTAATTTAACCCTGACTTGTAATGTCTGCAAAGTAGTGCATACAGTGTAGATCCTTGTTCTGTTTCGCAATGGACTCAATGGAATTTTTGAAATGTGTTTGGAATTTCCCTCAAAATGATCGGCAAATATACAATGGCATTTTTAACAGACCAATCATGGCACACACTCTAATCCTGGTACACAGCAGAGGGCCCATAACAAGGATCTAGGCACCAGCTCACAGACGGACTGTGGCAATGACTCATGTCACGATACAGTGTATTAGCTTACATAAGTATCATATGCTCAAACTACTGTATAATTACAGTATTAAAAGCTTCTAATTTACTTGTCTGTATGTTCAATAGGTTCTCCGTACTCTATTGTTGACACCTGTAGGCGCCCACATGACAAATGAGTCTGTTTGTGAAATCATGCAGTCGTGTTTTAGGATTTGTTTTGAAACAAGACTTAGTGGTATGTAAAGATTCATCAGCCATATTCTTGAAAAGTAAATCGGTATACTAAGACTAGTGAGTTAAAATTAAATAATAATCAACGTTGGTAAATTCTTTTCTTCAAAGAAACAGTTTTAGAGGTTTGGCTTCTACAATGTATTTAAGTTAATTATAACATTTTGTTGTTCTGTAGAACTTCTTCGCCGTTCTGCTGAACAAACCCTGATGGATATGGTGCAGCTTTTATTTTCAAGGTATATATCCCTTGCCATGCAAATTGATTGTCATGTATATTATTAGTTTCGCTTGCGTAAGCAGCGAGACTCTAATCTGCAAGCCGTTTTTTTCCTTCATATTTACTACATAAAAAGGCGGTTGTGGTCCCAGGCATGGAATCTGGGAATAAGAATCATTGCATGACTGGAGCCTTGCATGTTTTGCGAAGAAAGCTTTGGAAAGATTAAATTTAGAGCTTTTCCTCAACAAGTCGGTCCACAAATTCTATCACATGAAAGCATTGATTACTTTAGAACAAGTGAACACTACAGTGGTAAACAAAAAGAGGAATCTTAATTAGCAAAACTGCGATGGTCGGGTGTTGTAAACTTTCATTGTATGTAAATAGGTCTTGTGATAAGCATGCAATGATTGAAATGATGTGCCATGTAAATCACTTTTTTGATCTCTTGCAATGATGTAATTTTTCTGGAATCAAGGCCCTTAAATTTTCATGTATTCATACATTCGTATAGCCTGTGATTGCAGGGGTATGTTCGGTCATTGCTAACACGAGCACTAAATCAATTCTTTAGCGAGTAAATCCTGTACCGTGTAGAATTAATCCCCTCTTCATTTCTCGATTTAATCTCCATGCAAGCGAGACTTAATGCTGCTGTAAGAGCATTCTTGTTCATTTTTTAAATGCCTAGCAGATCATTGCAGTTAAAGATGCAACACCTGAAAATTAATTCAAAAAAATCATTTGAAGATACATGTACTGGCACTTTCAGATTACTTTTGCAAGCACTGAAGTAAACTAAAAAATAAAGAAATCAGGTTAGAGGAGGCAATGGTAAAACATCAAAATAAAGGGTCTGCACTCTACCATAATGAAACCCCTGCATTTATATATATAGATATATAGAACAAGTGCTTATTTTTGTCAGAATTTAATCATAAAGACTGTCGAAGAATCATTAGGTCGTGGCCCTACTTTCTTGAAAAAGGTGAATGCCCAATAAAATTCCTTGCAAGAGCTTTTGTCATTCTTTTTGAACAGATCACAGCAGTATCAAAATGTAACTTGTGAGTCAGTTAATGTGCCTGTTTGGTTTCAGACTCCCTCAGTTCAAAGAAGAGTTAAAATCAGGAGTAGTTACCAACATAAGAAAGGTAGGTTTAAAGTTGCTTCAATTACCATGGCTTATAATTATTGTACAAGTTACAGTAGATCTATTTTACTGTACCTGTCTCAATACATAATTCACTAGATGATGGTCACAAAATAGTGGAAAAAACACTACACTTAATTTTTCTACTGTGGTCTCTCCTCTTCCTCACATTTTTCTCCCAGTTGTCACACCTTGCTCAGATTTTTTTCATATCTCAAGTAGGGTTTTTGAGTGTGAATGGTTCAATGGGAAGTCTACTTTCTACTGTTATTTATATTAGAAAATTATTACAATGGATAAATCACAGTGGTTAATATGAGAGATTAGCTTTACACAAAAAATGGAATTGAGTGGAAAATAAAGTTTGAGTGTCACTTTGTCTCCTTGGTTGTTACTGAAAAGTATACAGCCTTTCCATTCCAAATTATTATAATTATTTGTTTTAGAAGGAATTTTATTTCATTGTAGGTATTCAAACGTGCTGGAGCTATTTCAAGTGGAAAGAGGAAAAAACACTTTTCACCTAAACCAAGGAGAGCCCATCAAGAGGAGGTTTCTGTTACCTCGGCAACAACATCAGGTCCAACAACTACACCAGCCCCACCACCAGCCTTAGAGCGACAACCAGAGATCAGCAAGATCGAAGAGGAACTCAAAGAGGTGGTAGACGAAGAAGTAAATACAGAAACTAAAGAACACGAAGACATGGTTAATGAGGAGGAAACTGAAAAACCTGAGGTGGTACCAGAGGGGGCCGTTCCTGGTGGGGACACAGAGAAGCCTATTGAAGAATGTACTAATGCCACAGAGCCCCTACCTGAGGGAGAGCCATCAGTAGCCTCTCAACTGATGAGCAGTCAGGTTGAGGGAGATACTTTGAGTGTTGAGGGACTGGTTATGTCTGAAAATGAACAGGAAGGAAGATGTGACAAGGTTATTGAACAGGAGGTATGAGTTAAGCAAATCCTTATTTTTGTTATCACTGAATCATAGCTGCAGGTATAGGGACAGGGTATAAAATGTGCGCAAATTCTTTATAGCCTGCAATCAGCCCTTTGCTGTAGCTCTTTTGTGTGTCTTAACTTCCCACAGATAAACTATTTGTGTACAGTACAGTGGTACCGTATTTATTAGACTATAAACCGAGCAATTTTTGCACCAATTAATTAAACTGGAAACTAGGGTAATTTCTACAAGATAGGGGGTTTGGCTTGTAGCTGAATATTTTTGCAAAAAAAAAAATTTTTCTAATGCTGCAAAAGCTTCAGTTGAATGTTTATATTCGGCTATAAGCCGAGCAATTATCAACAACACAAATTACCAGTAGTTTGCGTACGAAAATCATTGCTGTTGGTCATAAACTTTTATTGAAGTGGTGGCTCCTAAAGGAGCCATTTTGTTTTGTTCACTTCACGAATGAAGTTTTCATTCATCATCTTCTTCGCTCTCGGTTTCAAACTCGTCCTCCATCGCCATTTACAACTGTAGCATTTCTTCAAACTTCTCAGGATGGCCAAGAAAGTGTTGCTAGCACCCTTATGACAGAAGAGGATAACGATGACAGGAAAGAAATAATGGGTAGCACTGCGTCATTAGAAACGGTGGAATCAGAGGACTTGTCAGAAGTTACTGAAGGTACCCAGTCAGAGTCCAGTCTGCAACAAGATGACTATGTGAACCCCCGTGGGGTGCGTTTCACACCCCAAGAACCTGTTAAAGAAGGTACAGAGTAAACATTTTAACACTTTCTTTTAGAAATTACATGCACATGTATCTTCAGGATATCTGGTAGTTCTTATTTTTTTGTTCATGCATTTTTAGTTGGCCCATCCTAGATCATGTATCTTCAGGATATCTGGTAGTCCTTATTTTTTTGTTCACGCATTTTTAGTTGGCCCTGGATCTTCGATCATGTAACAGTTCTTTTGGAGCATTGTTTGTATTGCACTTGTTACAGGTGTATTTCTGACAATTGAAAACAAAGGATTGGATCTCCTGAGAATTGCTATGTATTCTTTGTTTCAGCAATAAAACATGCAAGCAAATAAGATGTGCTACATGTACACTGTGAGCTTTGCTGTTTAGGCTATCAGAGATGTACATGACTTGTACAAGTGTAAAAAAAATTTAAAAGATTAAAGGCGAGATTAATTGCTGCTGACTAATCTCTGTTTTTCTTCTTTAATGGTAGGTGCTGGTCCTCTGGTCCCTTACGGACTACCTTGCATCAGGGAGCTGTTCAGATTTCTTATTTCACTCATAAACCCTCATGACAGGTAGGTTTGTAGCTTATTGCTATACTCTCTCTGAGAGGTTTTTGGACCCTCGCTTGTGTATCATTCTTCTGCTTGGAGAAGCAGTTGGTAGCCTGGTCAAAAGGATTTTCTCTCTTACCTCTTCCTCCTGCTCCACGAAGAAACCCCAGTCAGTCTTAAATGACAGAATAATCCTTGATGCAGTGATGTGATGATAAAGTACCGTTCTCTGTTTGTTGGATCAGACACCTAGTTTAGATTAGATCCTAAATTAGCTCCCCACATACTCTTATTTACTTTTTGTTTTGGACTGGAATCTTCTAGAATAGTTATATTCTTTGTTTAGTTTTCAACGTTGTTTCGTCAACTGCTCTTTGGTTATTTTTCCTGTACAGAATATCTCCTTTATGACAATAAGTGTACCGCTATTACAAAACTACACCTAAAATGTCAGTTGCATATAACACATCTAGGGGGGCACCCAATGACAGTTTCCTCCAAAACACATTGAAATGTCTTTCTATGCTATAAGAGTACTTTTAGGTCTCTAGAAATACATTCTAAAGCGGGGCTATAGAAATTTGTATCTGTTCGGTCATCCTAGGGCAACTTGAGTCTTTTTGAAATTAAAAGGGCGCCAGTGTTACTTTCTGGGAAATTTTAGATGCAAGTTAAAGTTTACGAATCCGCAAAATTTTAGGTTTGCTTTTTCTATGAAATTGGCCTAACCTGGGGAATCAAATCCGAAAAATTAAACTTTAGAAAATCATAGGGAATATTTATTAGATAAGCTTTGAAAATTTTACATGAATGGAACTGTCATCTAGAAATATTATTTTAGCCTTCCTCAAGCTATAGAAAATTCTAGCCAGTTTTTTGCTTCTCCGAACTGATATTTTACAGAAAACTGTCATTGGGTGCCCCTGATCTAGCCCATCACATTGAATTTCAAGGACTGAAATTATTTCTTAGTAAAAGATTGTATGTTTATTGTTTGCGGACTGGATAAGAACTCGCCTTAACAGAAGTTACACTATGGTTTCAGACATAATTCAGAAGCCATGATCCACATGGGCCTGTCTCTGTTAACTGTAGCTCTGGAATCTGGTTCACATCACATTGGAACGTTTCCATCACTTATGAACTATGTGAAGGATGACATGTGCAAGAATCTTTTTTGGGTAGGTATTCTGTGAAAATTGAAAATTGATTGAAGCTAACATTGGTCTTGATAAAGGAAAAGGAAGTAACATTATAAAACAACAACAACAAAAAAAGCATGAACTCATTCATTTGTATACATTGATCCAAGTCCTGGGTGTTTCTTGGTGGTGCGGAAACCATTGTTGGTTAGGTGTTGCATTGTGGTGTGGCAGTATTCTTCAGTGTCTTTTTTGGTATGGCGGGGTTCCACTGAATTATGTCGTTGTTGATTGCACCTGTGTAAACACCAAGAAACTATTATCCTACAAGCAGACTCACTTGTGCCATTTGTGCTAGTTTGAGGAAAAATTTCAGCAGCAGAGCTGGCATGGCACGAGTAAAAGTCACTTTTCCTTGCACGCTGGCAGATCTGCCACCAAACTTTTCCCCAAACTCACAAAAGTGACCCACCATGGTGCGAGGAAAAGTCACTTTTCCTTGCATGCTGGCAGATCTACGGCCAAAATTTTTCCCAAACTCACAAAAGTGACCCACCATGGTGCGAGGAAAAGTCACTTTTCCTTACATGCTGGCAGATCTACGGCCAAAATTTTTCCCAAACTCGCAAAAGTGAGCCTGCTTGCAGGCTAACAAACTGATTGAGCCCTTAATACAAAACAAAGCCATGACTTATTGCTTATTGAACTGGGTAGATATTCTATTCATGCTGATTAAGGAAGGATATACAGAACAATTCCATGTGAAGGAGTGTTTTTAAATTCGATGTAATCATCGTCCATAATAATGAAATACACTAATGATTATTGTATTTCATTGTTATGGATAATGATTACATCACATTTAGAAACACTCCTTTACATGGGATTCTTCTACATATCCTTCCTTAATTAGTATTGTCTGAATTTTTGTCTGCAGCTCATTCAATGCGATCTCCTTGGCTTGTTCACTATGGCCCTCAGAGTCTGCTTCCTGCTTTTTGAAGGTCTGCGTGTTCATCTCAAGTTTCAAATGGAGGTTGGTAGCACGTTTGGTTACTCTTGATGCGTTTTTAATGAGTCAAGGGGTCAACGTTAATTTGGTTGCAGATGAGATGATAATTGGAAATACTTTAATTACTGAGATGAAGGTGAACATGTTTGCTAATCTGACACCTCAAACCTGGTGCAGAACTCCTCAACATTTTAACATATTTTTTTTTCATTTGTAGATGTTCTTTAAGAAGCTAATGGACATCCTGGCATTAGATCTACAAAGTGTTCATTACGAGAAAAGAGAGCTAATTTTGGATGCAATTAACCAGGTAACAGTCCATGTGGATTATCTTGTCAAGAAAATTTTGTGCCAAGTCAGCAGTAAAGTAAAACAAAATCCAGTTTGTTTCCAAATGCTGACTTTTTTTTTATCAGGTGTGTACCATCTTCTAGCTTATCTATTTTTTTTTTTTTTTTTTTACAGTTATTCCGTGTTCCTAATCTAGTAATGGAACTTTACCTCAACTATGATTGTGATATTTACAGCACCAATGTCTTTGAGGAACTCTGCAAACTACTTTCTAAGGTAATACACATGTAGATCGATTTCATCTTTCTTTCAGAAATATTATTGTTAGGTTTTCTCTCCACCAGGCCCGAGTGTCCAGAGTTACATTCAATGGAAAATTTGGCATATTTTTAGAGAATTTACAACAGAATTTGTTCTTTATTTGGCGTCATTCACTCGCATAGAGTTGACGGTGTTTTTTTTTTTCAAAACCCATAGCCTGAGAAAACATCCTACATTTCGCGACGCGACCAAGGTGGTTTCCCCTCTAAAGGACCTCTGAAGATTTCCTTCAGCCAATCAGAAGCACAACCCAGATCAGGGTAGTGACACGTCATCAGTATGGAATTTCTGCGCTCGTTTCTCAGACGTCATTTTGGCGGGAAACCAGTGGTGGTGTCGCGAAAATTTTTTCAGGCTACGAAACCCATAACCACTTTCCATCATTTTCTTAGGTAGAGAGAGACATTGAACCAACCCCTCGATTCTCTTGGCAACTGATGGACCACTTGCAGTCGTTTGTAACTTCATCATTCACGGGCAGTTTGATTTATTTATGCTTTCTATTTTAGAATGCCTTTCCAGCTGGCAGTCTATACAGTGTTCATATTCTGGCACTTGATGCGCTTCTCGCTGTGGTTCAAAGCATTGAAGGTCACTGTCATTCCCAGTTGTTGAACACAGTGGAAAAGGCAGTAGAGGAAAATTTTCCTAATGGAATTCAAAAGAAGAAGAAGGAAAAGTCAGGTAATTTCCGAAAAACTTTATCTTCTGTAATTTTTTTTCTCCCCGTATAATCTTTCCTCATTTTAATCAAGTAACATTAAATATTTCCTACAGGTAAATTGACTGGCCCGCCTACCTGCGGGCCAGTGCACTCGTGTAAACCTTAATAAGGGAAATAAAATATTGTTGTTGTTGTTGTTGTTGTTGTTGTTGTTGTTGTTGTTGTTGTTAAGCGGGAGACTGGTTAGGTGTTGTTTTAAAGTGCACTTTGGGACAGTTTTAAGGACGTCATCTCTACTTTCATTGGCTGTTACGAAGTTGGGTGCGCAACTGTGTCCGAATTTGTCCCTGAAAACAGTCCCACAGTTCAATTTGAAACAACACTCCCCCAGTCTCGCGCCCAACCTCCAAAAGATCAATAGAGAACTTTAGATTCTAAGACGAGAACGACTACGAGTACGAGATTTTCTCAAGACTAAGTTGTGCTCGCTAGTCATTTTGGCGGGAAAACGTGAAAGACGTCGACATTCTAGTACGAGCTTTCGCGAGAATATCGTACTAGCGGAAACAAGATATCAAATGACTAAATGTTAGAAGTTTTATCATTTTGCAATCTGGAGAGGGCTTAACCTCCTCTAGTTTTTGAGAGTACGCGAAAAAATTTTAAATCAAATCTCGTATTCATAGTCGTTCTTGTCAGTCCTCAGATCTAAAGGTCTGTAATAAAGAAACAAATACCGAGTAAGGTGATTTATCAAAGTTCCGAACGGTTAACAAAATGTTCACCGCGGTCGAATGAGAGAAATTTGCAAAAACTAAGAAAAGTTTTTCTTTAAAGCTAAGGTTGCTACTTTTCACTGCTGGAAACATACGATGTTACAAATACGCTGAAAATTTTCTAATATTTTTGTAAGTTTACTAATTAAGTTATCTTCGGCGCCATTTGTCAGTATAATTTTACGAGGGCGTGTAGCATTTTCAACGAAAAGAAGCTTGCTGTTTTGAGAAAAATGGAAAATATATCTATCTTAATTAATTATTCTTGTACATCCTTCCCCATAATTCCACATAATGGTGAATAGAGTCCTGAAACTAAGATAGGGAAAACGCTTTAAACGTTTGACTTCATTGGAAGGTCTTGTTTTTCGTATCAGATTTAGCAATCTGGTTATGAAGAATCAGGTGGGAGATTTAAGTCGATCAATAACGGAGAAATGTTTTGGATTGATAATAATAATGTGATTACCCTGTATTTCTGGACAACGCGTTTGCGCATAAGTGACTGTTAAAAGTCTGTTTATCTAAAATATTTCAGGTGATGATGATTCAGGCACAGACGAAAACTGTGACTCGCCGCCTTTAACCCCACCCTCCCCACCCACGTCAGGCTTTGCCATGGCCAAGAAAATGACGGTAGGCGTGATGGCGGAGGAGCTGCCGGGAAGTCAAGAGAAAGGTTTTAAGACAAACGAAACGAGCGATAAACTGATTCACTCGTCTATGGGGTTACTGTTCTCTTCTCAGTTTCCAACCGCTGATACACTGGCTACGCTCAGACAAAGAAAAAAGGTACGTTGTAGTGTATTTTATTGTTCTGTCGTTGTTGCTTTTTATTTAGAAAAAAGACAGTGAATCTAAAGGTGATCTTACACGGGACAATTCGCAACTACGATTTTTAGCGCAACACATTGAACGTAAGAGCGCTTATGACCTTGTGGAAATCAAAAATCGGAGTCGTAAGCAGAGTCATCTGCGCGACGGAATCGGAGTCGGAAGACTATGAACGTTTCTACTTTCTTCCGACTTCGCTTTACGTAATATATCAAGCATGAGATGCAGTGTTTCATGACCAGATGAAACACTGAGGAGAGAGTTGAAAGCAGTATTTTTGATGAACTTCAAGGTGTTGCGCGTCTTATTTTCTACTCTCTTCTCAGTGTTTCATCTGGTGATGAAACACTGTATCAAATGCTTGATATTACTCCTCAAACAAAATGATTTCAGAAGGAGAAATTAAGGATGCAAAATTGAGCAGTTTTTCTTCTGATTTTTAAACTTTCATTAAACATTAATTTTCTTTGTAAGCTTACTTTCTTTATGAATTATTGATGAGTTTGAGAAGATCTAGTGAAAACCAGGTTGTCGGAGTTCGAAGCAGAAGTCGAGGGATAAACCAATCACAATGCACATTTCCACGCTTTGTGATTAGTTTAATTTTACATTTGGTACCGTGGGGGAAAATTGGGCGGAAAAACCTTACAACTGGTGCCATACGCAGGTACATAAATTGCGCATGTGACATAAAAACGCTATTATTTGATTTAACTAAATTCAATTTTCCAGATTCTTCAAGCTGGGACCGAACAATTCAACAATAAACCGAAGAAAGGAATTGAATTTCTGCAAGAGCATGGTTTACTTTCCTCTCCTCTCAATCCTGAAGAAATGGCGAAATTTCTGCGTGAAAATCCACGTCTGGACAAAAAGACGATTGGTGACTACATTGGGGATAAAAAGAACTCTCGAGTATTGGAGGCGTTTGTTAGGTATCTTGTTTTCTTAATATATATTTTTTACCTTACGCGATAAAAGGATTGATAAGAAAAACAACGTCTCTTAAACAGCGTAATTAAAAAGATGTCGAGCTTAATTACCTTTTATATTAAGCATTCTGCAGAAATCGTACTGGCCAATCACGAAGTTAATGTCAGTTCAAAGAGCCAATTAGAACTCACTCAGACTAACGCTGGAAAAATGTGTGCCGATTTGCTAGTCAGGTCGGTTCTAGGTTTGGTTTTTGCGGTTGAAGATGCAATGACAGGCTTAACATAAAGCATACAAAGCCAAGCACACTTGATTTTGAAAAGCTTCTTTGCTAATTGATTTATAAATATATTTACAGATCTTTCCATTTCCACGATTTAAGAATCGACGAAGCCCTTCGTTCATTCCTGGAAAGTTTTCGTTTGCCTGGAGAGAGTCCTGTAATTGAGCATATCATAGAGTTCTTCTCGGAGCTCCTTTACGTAAGTAAACTCGTCAGTTCAGTGAAACATCAGACGGGTGAAAAGTAGGTGCAAATAAAGAAACGACACCTCGTTATTTAGATAAAGAAGTTTGAACGTATTAAGTTTGCCGCACGATTGAGGAAATGGCTGAGCAAGCTGGCTAGCGGGTAGGCCGGTTTTTAGGGCGAAAGGAGAAATATCAAGGACACGAGTGCACACAATTAAAACTTACCCAAAAAAACTAACCAGCGCCTGCGTGATCTCGCGGGGCGTTTTGCTCCGTTGTTTCTTGCTTCAATGGCGGGTTAATTTATTCAGGGTGTCAGTCAATTCAGCGTCTATTCCCCAAAACCAAAGCATAATACAGAAAACGAAAAAAGAGAACAATGGTTCCTGACCCCGACACCGACCCTGACTCCGCGACTTTTTACTGACACATAGTTGGTTAGATGCGCACACGCGTTAACGCGTATAGCACGGCTGGTGCGTACGTACGTGCGTGCTCGCAAGACCCACTTGGGATTAGTACACGTACGTGCATCCTTTGTCAAGACTGGGGAAAGCAATTTTGAGCACGAAGATTGCAAGAAATGTTGTCTTAAACAGTTTCCTTAGTTTACTGAAAGTTACTTCAGAGTTAAAGATCTGTTTATTTGAAATTCCTTGACCAGTTTGAAGCTAAATTTCGTCGTCCTTTTTTTGCAGGAGGGTAACCCCGAGCCGTATGCAAACAAAGACGCTGTTTTCACGTTATCTTACGCTGTTATTATGTTGAATGTTGATCAACACAATTCGAACATTAAACAACAGAAGCCCATGACGTGTGAGGTGAAGTGTACTTCTAGAGTTTCCTTGGCTCTCTTTGTCTGTAGTCAATATTCTCCCTTGTCTCAATTTTAAATCATGATCTCAGACCAACTGGTAAAACCATTCTCCCACCAATCGTCGTTCATCTTTTCTGGCTAGGGTTATATATATCCAACTAGTCCTTAGACTTTTAGCAGTCTCCTGTTTCCCTTCAAAGATAACGGAGTGAATGCACAGCCCAAACTGATAACCAAGTGGTACGTTGAAACCGCGAGAAACCTAAGCGCTCTCCTCGCAGGGCGTGACCTTGTTTCTCCTCTTGCGTTTTGCTCGACAAAAAAGTGAGAGGCTACCCGTAGTGGTACTAGTTCTACGTGGTCACTGATATTTTCTTAATAGCTGTTACTCTCCAAGTGAAGTAAGCTTTAGCATTTGTTAACTACCATTGGTACCAATGTTAGCCGTTTTACGTATGTATTATTTTTGTTACTGTAGGACTTCAAAAGAAATCTAAGAAAAACGAATGGCTCAAGTGACTTTAAAGCTAGCATGCTGGAAGAAATTTACCATGCAATCAGGTAAAGAAGCACTACCACAACTGAGTAGTGCTTTTTGGAAAGTAAATCGTGTCGGTATGCCGACTAACCCTCCATGATATAAGCTACAAAGGCGCCTTCCCCCGTGTGTCTCGCGCTGTACACCCGCTTGTTGCTTCGTTTGCCTGAAAAAACGCGAACAAAAATGGTGCCTGTTCTGCAGGGTATTAATATAACAATTCCCATGCACTCCGGTAATATTTTATTTATCTGAAAAAAGATAGTGTTTGATATTAACTTTGTACGGTCATGGTGTCCGACCACAGTTAAGATTTCGTCCTACGTGGGCCAATTTTAGTTGCACGTTGTCCGATGACCGGGTGTTATTTGCAGCTCTGAGCATGCGTTTTACAATTCGCTCTGTACTTTTAACAGAACTGAAGAAATTGTGATGCCTGCTGAAAGAAGTGGAAAAATCAAAGAAAATTATGAATGGAAGGTGAGACAATCAATCGCGACATGGCTTTTGGTTATGTTCACTCTGAATAGCAACGGCAAAGAAATGGAACAAGTCGTTCACTCATATCGCACATCGCGCTACCGGAGCGGTTGGCCAAGAGGATTTGGTAAACTAAATACCATTCCTCTCTCCTGAATATTTGTTTCCTTCTTAGTGGGTCCCAGTCCTCTTTTCTTCTTATTCAATTCCGTTACGGTCCAAATACCTGCTAGAAGTTCTTAAAAGTGAGCGAAGCAAGCTTCAATGCATGAGGTCGCACAGCGACCGAGCAAGCGACGAAATCTCGAGGTCGACTTGTTTCGCGTGAATGGATCTGAATTATATTATAATTTCACGCGGGAAAAAATAATTCACAGATGCCTTTTCGGGAGCAGGGTGAAATATCACTCACTGCCCTGAGGGTCAATTGTCATGGCGTCACCGGTAGAATTTTTGACCGGTGAATTTCGCGTCAAACAGGTAGGAAAAGTCCTTTAAAATGGCATAACCAAACAGGACAAAAAAGGACTTTTAGAAAGTCTAAATACCTGTTTATACTGCACCAAAGTGTGGCGCAGAACCTATCCGATATGTGACCCGCCACGTTCAAGATCGGCGCGGCACAGCTTTGCTCCGTCAAAGAAAGCACGCCGAATTGGAATCACTGTTCTTATGTGTAAACATAAGCTCTCTCCGGTATGACTTTCGTGCCGGCGCAAAAGCTGGGAAATTCCAGATCTTACTAAGCAATACATGCCTTAAATTTTCTAGGTTTTGTTGCGGCGAGCTGGTACACCTGAAGGAAAGTACATTCATGGAATCGGCAGCAGCTTTGATCAGGATTTGTTTCTTATCATCTGGGGACCAACTGTCGCTGCTTTGTCATACGTGTATGATAATGGCCTGGAAAAGAGCGTTGTACAAAAAGCTATTGTAGGATTCAGGTGGGTGCGGTCATTAACTGTCATAATTCTGAATTGAAAGTCAGGGACGGTACTGGACGTTTAAAGCTGGATCGCAATCTAATTTTAGAAAGACCGCGAGAGTATTTAAAATTTTGTTCTGTCTTTCAAGAATTAATAGTTGCAAGTCATTTGTCAAGCCAAAATACAGTTGTTGCAAGTGAGGCTGGGGATGACCATAGTTTCTACACAAGCATGCAGGGTGGTTTGTAACAAACAAACTCAACTTTGGCTCGCATTCACTCAAAGGCTACTGTAGGCTATTAAGCGAACTACTGAAAAACAGTCTATTGCGAGCTCATATTTTCTTAAGAGGAACGAAGGGTAAATTTGACCAAACTGATGTGAGTATTTTTGGTTTCAGAAAATGTGCCCTGATTTCAGCGCATTACAGTCTGTCGGATGTGTTTGATAACCTCGTAATCTCATTGTGTAAATTCACCACGTTCCTGATACCGCCAGAGGTTAGTACTTTTTCTCCTCTTTTAAGCCGGAGAGCTTACGATTGTGAAAAAAAATAAACGTTCTTACATTTTGTAAGTGATCCACCTGTTTAACACAATTAAATATATTTTTCTCTGCACGTTTGTTAAATTTTTGTCATTTTTTTAGACTGGTGAAAGCCTTCCAGTTGCATTTGGTAAAAATTTGAAGGCGCAGCAGTCTGCAAGAACTCTGTTTGCACTGGCTCATCGCCATGGAGATATTCTCCGGGAAGGCTGGAAAAACATCATGGATTGTATGCTTCAACTGTTTAAGGCCAAAATGCTGCCAAAGTCTTTGGTCGAGGTGAGGAAAATCTCCCTAGTTAAGCGGTTTTTCTCCGTCCAATTACAACAGAGGCTGTCAGTTCAATGAGCCAATCAGAATTGGTTACGAATACGTGCAGCCAGCATAAAGCGCGGGAAAACGTTTGCGAGGAAGTCATGATTGTTTGGGGGTTGCTAAATTTCTGATTGGTTTATAATGGGCGGGTATTTTGTAGCCGATTACATGGCGTATTGTACGTCTCCATAGTTTATCCCCCAGTTTGAAGGATTATAGTGCACTTCCTCCTTCCCTTGGTCCACACACTGTACAGCATGGCTTGTTTGAGCTCACCAGAGCATTACACTGCCCTTGCGCCTTGGATTTCAAATCTTAGTCTACGTTGCTAATACGTATTCTCGTACGCAGCTGTTTTTTGTGACGTCAATCAACGCTCCTTCCCACAGGAGAGGAAGAGGAGTAATGTCGTCCCCAGATCTCTTGTTGACGAAGAAGAGTTCGTCATTAAGCGATCTGGGTAAGGAGGAGAGGATCGTTGCGTGACGACATAACAGCTGCGTAGGAGACTAACCAACACATTTGTTTACAATTTCATAGACTGAGTTGTTGCCGTGGTTTTGTTTTTAGGCTGAAGATTTTGTTGAAGCTAGCGGAAGAATAAGTCTTCTCCCGGAGGAGCTCCCGTCTACAAGGTAAAACTTCAGAATGAAGCATAATCTAACGCAGAAAATGGTAGAGCAGCCGATTTGACCGTTAACTTAAGAAAACGTAGCTGACTTTATAAATTCTACTTGATCACAGGCAGGAAACTTCGATATTTTCATGGTGGTACTTGGTAAACCCGGAGCCGGCGAGCAACAGAGGACAAACAACGGAAGATAAGGAAGCTCAGAAACAAGCGCATAACTGCATTAGAGTGAGTACAACAATTGGCCAATCACAATAGTTGGGGAAATCTAGTGAACCAATCAGAACGAGACGCAAATACGTGTAGCCGTGCCTAGCGCGGGAACACGTGCAAACAAGGCACGAGTTAGTTTGGTTTGACTTCTGATCGGTGGGAGGTGGGCGCGAAACTTTTTGCCGATCATACAGCGTAGCGATGTACAAGGCAGCAAATAATATTAAACTCTTGAAACTTGATTTTGTGATTTGAATCTGTTCCGAACAAACTGTTCTTCTTGTGAAAGTTAGACTGGCTTTTCGATAGTCCACGAGGAAGGTGGTGTCGTTTGGTCGCCTTAGGTTATTAGTGGTAAAAGTAAAAACAAATTTTTTTCCAGTGAGTTGCAAATCGTTTTTTAACTTTTATTTCTTTCCCACAGGAATGCCACCCAGAACTTCTTATCACAGAGAGCAAATTCCTAAGACCCGAGTCGCTGAATGAACTAATGAAGGTTGTACTATTATCTTATCAGATCTAGGGCGTTATAAACAGCCTTTTATTTAGATGTTTCAACATTTGGCATTGTGAAAAGAATAAACCCGCTTGTCGCGAAGATTAAGTTACCCTGATCCGCCGACGGTCGCTCGCTTCTTCACCCTTCAACCGGAAGCAAACATCTTTGGAGCCAATCAGAATCAGGCTACAGTTTGTTTGTTCAGTTCGTTTGTTTTGTTGTCCTATTCGATCTTAAACGTGCGAACTCTTTCAAACAAGTTCTTAACCCATAAAGATCCCAAGCAATGAAGATCTATTTTCTCCCAACAGTGTCAATATGTATCCAAAAGAAAAGGTCACGAGATTTTACTCCAATCATGATCATCAAGATGGGAAATTCTTTGATCCATTATCAAATTCTCTCAACTAATTCTGTAAGGAAATGTGTAGAGATCAGTGTGGAGAATTTGCTTGTCGATATTGGGGGTTCAGTGTTAATTGCTTTGTGTGTAAATAAAATCACGTTACTAAGCACGTGTTTGTTTATTTTCATTCGTTGCTTTCCTGTTTTCTCTCTTGGACTTTTAGGGTCCGACTTCTATTTACATAAGCACTCATGTTACGTGTTTTACATTTCATTTTGTTGTTGTCCTTTTCCATAGTTCATTGGCCACAGAGTTCACTCTCTTGTGCGTATTAATTTGTTTGTTTGTTTGTTTTTTTATAGGTATTAATTTATAATTCAAGCGTTGATAACCAAGAATCTTATGAAGAAGAGGCTGCGGTTTTCTTTTTGGAACTTTTAATCAGAGTTGTTTTGCAGAACAGGTAGCTCACTCACTAAGCTATCCTCAGATTTCGCGGTAACCCATTATTCTTTACAACAGCTCGTGGCCGCGATATACGCAGCGGGGAGCCCCAAGTCAAGAAAGCTAGTTCGCATCTTGCAGCGAGATAAGCGAAGCTCGATAAAGCTTTCCGACTTGCTGCCGTGGATCCACGAAGCTGTTCAACAATCTTGAGCTTGAATTTTCAATGAGATATGTTCTAACCAATGAGAAAAGAACAACAAACGCCCTATTTCCTCCAGATGACTAGTGGTTTCAAGTGTTTTACAAATACTTTGGTCTTGCTGGTCTCGTGACAATAGAAATCCGATTTGTCTGACTATATTGTTGGTATTTTTCTGTTTTTTTTTAGGGATCGTGTTTCAGCATTGTGGGGAACAGTGAGAGACCATTTGTCCAATATTCTTGTGAATGCAACTCAGCACAGGTAAGGAAAAATTACATCATGTGCAACAATATAAAATGGAGCAGTTTGGTTCAGAAGTGGAGGCAGTTGAAAGTAATTATATCATATGTTCAAATTTATTGTCTTTTTTATAGTCATTAGCATATTTTACCATAACCAGAATTAAAAAAAAAACCAAAGATTTTACCACGACATATACAAAGTTCCAGGTTCCCCCAATCTTTACATACATTGTAGACAGGTACGCAGGTCACGTAGCTTACCTTAACAGAGCATAATTGCAAAAGTAGAAAGTTCAAATCCTGGATTCCCCTCCATTACCCGGCAAGAATGACCCCAAAAGGTAGAGATTAGAAAGTGTACAATTCGATCTAATGTAGGCAACAACTATTTCTCATTTTCTTTGTAGTTCAATCGTGGAAAGATCAGTTGTGGGGCTACTGCGGTTGGCGATCCGCCTTTTACACAAAGAAGAAGTCTCTAGTCAAGTTCTTTTAACTCTTCGTATTCTTCTGTTGATGAAACATAATGTCCTCCAAGCCTGTGGTAGGCAAGTTTCATTCGGACTTCACGAACTCATACGGACAAATGCTTCGAGCATAACTGCCGCGAGAGACTGGGTCACAGTGTTTACGCTTTTAGAGTGCGTCGGTGCCGCTGCTTCTCTCCCAACCGTGACTCCCGGTCCTGTTGCCATGACAGCGGTTTCCAAGGATACGGATAGTGATTCGATCTCGGGAGATTACGAGTTTGCCGAGGGACTTTCAAACTCGGAGAGCGATGTTAGCTCGTTTACCAGCGTAGAGGCGGATTCTGGGTTAGGTGGGAGTATATTAGGCGATACGTGGCTGGTGATAACTAAACAGGACTCGGAAAGTTCGCCCGCAAATCAGTATGAACTAACAGTTGGGGTTAAACTGAACAAACATGATAGTAAATCCTTTGTTAAATCGTGCCAGACGTTGGCGTTTTTGATCCGTGATAATACACACGTTACGAAAGAGAACTTTTTGCAGTGTGTACACGCCATCCGTGTGTTTTCAGAAGCGAGTATTAACGGAGGTGAAGGATACAGACAGGATGGATGGCAGTTTAAAGAGCACGCGGCTGACTACAAGGGGAGCTGGGGACGTAACAGCAAAAAGGCAGCGTCGTCAAGGTCAAAGAAGGTCAGTCCCACGAGTTTAAAAACGCGTAAATCCACAAGGTCTGCCACCAGCAGTCCTGCAAGTAGTGAAGACGAGGCTGAGATCGTGGAAACGATTAACAACACTTACGATGCCATGTCGTTACAACTCACCGAGCTTATGTACACGCTGCACACATACGGACGTGTGCTCTTTGATCAATCCCCGGATGAAAGCAGCCAATCGCAGACGAGCAGTGGTGTCGCAAGCACAGTGTGTGATCATGAAATGGAATTTCTCTGGAGCAAGTGTTGGTGCCCGCTACTGCAGGGAATTGCGCGGTTGTGTTGTGACATGCGCCGTGATGTGAGAATGTCAGCGCTGACTTACCTTCAGCGTGCTTTGCTGGTTCACGATCTACAAGCTCTGACGGCAGTGGAATGGGAGGCCTGTTTTAATAAGGTACGCTTATCTTCAAGTATCACTGGACTTGAATCTGCTTTATAAATCTTTGTTTAGCGTTAGTTTTTTGTTGATTATTTGTTAGTGTACTTGAGGGGAGAACTTTGTCTGTTGCAGGTTTTGTTTCCAATGCTATCCCGTCTGTTGGAAGTAAATAACACAGGGGACCCAATGGGTGTGGAGGAAACACGAATGAGAGCCGCGACACTTCTTTGCAAGGTACACGTCACTAAAATTTTAATAATGAAAAAAATAATTTGTGTTCGCCAGGATAATTGGTCGGTCGAAAGTCCATAAAAACCACGAGAAAATAAACAAAACATCAACAATTTAATTTCATCTTGCTTGCTCCAAAAAATGTGATGAACTGGCAGAAAAGCAAAAAACCTCGTGCTTGCTAGCACAAAACTGCGCATGCACTTAAAATATGTCACAGGACAACCACTAAGTTATTCTCCAGAACAATTTGAATTGTAAATATCTTATTACCAGGAGCCCATCAATGATGATTGCCATGAATGATGATTTGATGGGCTCCTGTTATTACTCACTCCCCCCAGGGCTTTTCAGGAATAATTTACGACACTGGTTGGGGACGTTTTCCCGACTGCTTATGGCGCAGTTTCCAAGTAATGAAGGATTTAGTAACGTGCTCTTGAAGTATTGTCTTATAAGTATGGTAGTAGCAGTATGTATTAAGTTCCCAGCATCTTTTACGCGGACAACCTGCTAACGTCTGTCTCTTAAGGTTTGTCGAAGAACTTGACGGAGTGTCGGGTTATTCAACCCACTAACTTCTTGGTTTTAGGGAATCTTGAAGAAACACTCCTTCTCGTGTTAAGCAGAGAGAATAAATCAGTAACAATAAGCAGGCAATAGACTTGTTCATACAATATACTAAAGAGACGCGTCAGTGATGTGGCAGACTTTGACGTTGCTGCGTATTCACATTTTGCGCACTCGCGTATCGCAGACAAATTTTTGGACGCTAACTTTGAGTATCCTTGTTCTGCTGTCCCCCTTCTCCCATCGGACTCAACAAACTACCGAAAATGCGTTTCGAATTTTCCTCAACCTGATTGGCAAATCGACAGTGGCTTTTTAACAGGTCAAACACAGGTGGAGTCCCATAAGAGGATTTTTGCGCTGTTTCTCAGACAGACTTAACCAGAAGTTTATTTCGTCTGTGGCGCAGCACTGTAGGTTTTACATTAATAATACATAAATATAATGGTTTCCACAACAGTAACAAGTACCGAACAACTTCACACCCTGCTTAGTGCTAATTTGTTGGATTATTTTGCAGGTGTTTCTGCAGCATTTGACTCCCCTGTTATCACTTTCCACTTTTACCGCTCTGTGGCTCACTATTCTGGATTTCATGGATAAATACATGCATGCGGATAAAAGCGACCTTCTTGTGAGTGCTTCTTAATAACCATCAACCTTATGTCTTTGTTCCCTTCAATGCGGAGAAAACTTTGGTCACAATAAATTGTTTGCACATTGTACAGCTTCATGAAAGTTTGTTTAAATAATTTCATTAAATTTTTCAAGACATTTGCGTCTGTTTTTGTCAAAACTATCAATTTCGTTGAGAGAAAAAAAACGCTGCGTTATGGCTTCTACGATAAGCAGTTTTAGCAAAGAAGACGTGACGGCAGTGACAATGGCGGGCACAGATACAAAAACCGATCTGACCAATGGAAGAGCGGTAAATTGGGCACCGGAAGTAGTGTTCAGTCCTTTCCGCGCTCTTTAGACTCTGCATTGTCTTTGCTATATCTGCCTATTAGCTTGCGAGCAGGCTCTCGTGGGGCAGAGAAAACAAGTCCTCTCCCACCTCCACCACCTGACATCATTTTGCTCGCGGAGTCTTTACAATTCCCTTTTCACTTACAGAGTTGGCAGAACACAAAATTCACGAAAAATCCCAAGATTAGACAACAAAAACTAGCTTGTGAAACAAAAGCTGAGGAGGTTTCATTTGAGTAGTCACATCGTACCATTTCGTTTACAGACGCAACGGTTAGAACTACCTTGCACAGCATTATAAACAGTGCCACAGGAAATTTATACTGCCCATTAGCCCTCACTTGTAACACTTAAACGCTCCATCTACGTACTTACAAGTTAGAAGTACATTTTATTTCTCCATATTGGGGCTTAAAAGGGACAGTCTAGTTAATTTTGTTTTGTTTTGTTTTGTTTTTTTTCAGTTCGAAGCCATCCCAGAATCCCTCAAGAACATGCTGCTTGTGATGTCTACAGCCGGGATATTTGATGAAGAAGAATGCAACATCACTGCCAATTCCCAGTCTTCTGAAGAACGCAAAACACACAAGAGGACGGACTCCGAGATCCACAAGTACTCCGCCCTGTGGCAAGTAACGTGGGAGAGAATCGACTGCTTTTTACCGAATCTACGTCAAGAGCTTTTCACGCCTCGCAGTCAGACTCCTGCAGCCAATATTCAAGCGAATACAGAGCCAGAGAAAGCGGCGGTTGAGGAAACCAAGCCTGTGCAGCCAGATTTGCCTCAGCGTCCTGTGGAAGGTAAGATTTGTGGTGTGACTTTGAATCAATGTAAATTAAGTAATCGCAAACTCTCACTTTTAAGACAGATTTTGCCTGTGAACGTAACTCTGAAATAAGGGATTCCTTTTAGGCTAGCAAACCCATAATTACAACATTACACTTCTCGTAAGAGACCATCTCTGGTCAATATGCTGTTGGCACCACAATAAAACACAGTAACACTCTGGGTCCGTTGCTTGATTTATCACCCTTCTTGCGTATTAGTTATCAACCCGCCCTCCCTTCTCTATCACCCACCATTTCCTATAATCAGGATCGACGGTTCTATGATCCCTGATCCCATATTTGGGTTAGGGTGTCACGAAATACCGCCAACATGACTATCGGAACTAGTTATCTAGAGATCCAAGTCAGTGATCTGGCTGAGACCACTAACCTCGGTCAAACAGGGGCCAGTTGCAATTTAATGTAACTGGTGCCAGATTCTGTTCAAATTCTTGAATAAAGCTTTTTAATCTGTAGGTGAAAAACTGGAAAAGCCGAGCACTCCAGAACCCGAGCGAAGCTCAGCCTTAAAGCAAGGAAGCAGTCTGTCGTCGCCACCAGCCGGGGGACAGCAAGTCTGTGTTGTGTTACAGCCGCCATTACCATCACTCTCAAACAAAAGTAGCTCACCGACACAACTTGGATCCTTAGCTGACAATGTACGCCCCAGCTCAGTGCCAATTATCCTAGCGCCCAGTCCTGCTCTTTCATCTCTTCCACTTGCTTCACCGCAGGGATCACGTTCCTCAACACCAACCGACCCAGGTCCCAAACAGTTGGAAATGACTGAGGAATGCCGTGGGGAGAACAAATCTGATGGCGCGCCAACAAAACCTGGGCAATCGGTCAGTCCAGTGTCGTCACCAAAGCCCATACCCAAGGCTTCGATTCACGACATTTAACAAAGAATTCGCGCATCTAATTGCGTAATTGTAATTTATTTATTACAATATAATAACTAAAGACAAAATAGGCTTTTTTTTCCTTAACGGAACAAGCTTCAAAGTCTGCATATTTTAACTGTTTCTTTCCTTGAATACCAAAACTGATTATAATTAAAACCTTCAATGGAGGCCATTGAAAAAAAAGTACTGAGAAGGTAATGAATACTAGTAATTCTCACAATTTGAGTGTTCTTAGTTTGAAATTGTCTTTTCGAAATACAGTGAAACCTGTATTAAGCGGACACCCTCGGTGAATACTGTAGTGTCCGCTTAATACAGGGTGTCCGCCTAATACAGGTTTCAATAGATAACGTCATATGAGGTGTCAAATGCCATTCAAATGAACAGTGGAAACGTTAAGAATACTCCTAGAGACTATGGCGATATACGTTTGCATGAATTTCTTTATCAAAGTGGACCAATTGATCATAGTACCTTAAACATAGATTGCAACTCAAATTTGAAGAAATCAGATGAGTGAAAAAAGCTCTATACAAACAAAACGAAATAGAAAACAATACTGTACTGGGAACCTAATCAAATAAGTTCGTCAAGTCACGTTTTTTAATGTAAAAATCGAAAAATTTGTGGGTGGCAATTCGAGGCAGTCTTTCGCATTTCCGGTGTCTGGCATGGGTGGTGGAATTTAATCACAAGTGTCCGTTTAATACAGGTTGGCAACAATAGAAATGGCCATTTCAGTTACTTTTCAGGTGTCCGCGTCTGGTTAATAAAGGTTTCATTTAAAGTAAATAAGGGAAATAAATTTGGGGACTTTGGCTATACGGTGTCCGCTTAATACAGGTTTCACTGTAAATTTAATTCACGGGAAAGTTTATTTTTTAAAACATTTTCCAATCAAAATATCGAGTTCCTTTTAATTAGTTATATGAAATATTATTTCTGGTGGGTCGATTCATGAGTTAGAGATCCCTTAAATATATTAAAATCTTGTACTAAAAATAACACAGGCCTTTTATATTGTCTGGTAAAAACTTTTCCCATGTGTCAATCTCATCTAGCCAATCATTTCTCCTAAATTCTGCAATGAACCAATCAGATTCAAACTCAAAATACACCCGGTGCCAAGCGCGGGAAAATGGTGTTTTATTATTTTGCTGACTTAAGCTGCCGTCGATTTCAATGTCGTACCATGTACCTGTACCTTCCACGTCTAAAGAATGCAATTTCTATGCACCATTTAGAGCGGTTTTCACTTGACTGTCGTAAAACCAAAACCAAAGTAAATACACTAGCCAACCAAAGGACGTAGTAAAACCAAAACCAATCCCAATCCCAATTCGACAGTCAAGTGAAAACCGCTCTAAGAAAAAATTCTCATGTTACATGATTAAAGCCACATTGGAGAAATGCTGTTTTCCAAGATTACTTCCTTGATGTCACACTATGTATACAAATCAACAATAAAGGATCCCGAATACAAGATTCCGACACTGCTTAATTTGTGCTGTCTGTTCCTCACGCCC
This sequence comes from Porites lutea, assembly GCF_958299795.1. NCBI lineage: Eukaryota > Metazoa > Cnidaria > Anthozoa > Scleractinia > Poritidae > Porites > Porites lutea. Next base: position 32,486,448 of record NC_133208.1, read on the forward strand.
TACCCCGCTATCAGAAATTTCCCCTTGATAAGTCAACTCCGGTTGACCTTGATATATTTTTTATTATATTATGATATTCAGTGAATTTTGGAAGTGGTTAGTGTTCGACCTTGCCCTGGCAACGAGGAGAAGTAAGGACAATCACTCAGGCTGTATGCAGGCAATAACAAGAGGGACTCGTGGCTTCTATTTGTTTATAAATGTGGAAACAAAATAATTCTCAGGCTGGTATCCAAGAAAAAAAAAAAAAACAAAGGCAGTGAGAACACTTTACACACAACTTTATTGCTAAGCCAAAAAAGAAACATGACTCACGAAGTTTGTAAATTTTAGAACAAATGGACATCCCACACTATCCCCTCCCAGAAATAGGTACCTGCTAGAAGTGTCTACCCATTGTTTTAAATATATTGCAAAAGGTTATAAGCGAATACACAGTTATTGTTTTACGGTATTGTCCAAGCAAAATTATATGGTAGCTACTATTCTAGAATCACTGATGCCTACACGTACGAAAATACAATAAAACTAAAATATTTATAGCTACATCTGAAACATAATATTTACAAGTTAAGTCTTCTGATAGGAGGCCCTGCCCCTCATCACTTTGTCTTATTTTACACACACAATAATTATATATTTGTTTCCATATAGCAATAATATATTTTTGATATTCTGATAAAAACTGCAAGCTTTGCTCTCTTTAGTGTCCAGATTTCACAAAGTTAAGATCACAAAATAGTTATTATGAAGATGAACAATGGGGTTGCAATGATATTCTGATGCACTACAATAGTTTTCATCATTACACACCGAAATAGATATGTCAGTAAGTACTACAAAACAATAAAAGTGATGATAATTCAACAAGAGTAGTCTTGATTTTCATTCCCTGCGCCCAGTTCCTGGAAAGATGGTTAAGTTTAACCCAGGATTAAGCCAAATTTTAAGCAAGGTTTCCTTGTCTAACAACATGCAACTCGAGCTTACAAAAATAATACTGTTGGGCCTTTACTCTGACACACTGTAATGATAAAACAAAATGTTACTCTAAGCAATCCGTAAGAAGGTAAATTCCAAAAAACGGAACAAAATTTTAATCCTGGATTAGTGCTAAGCGAAGTTTCAGGAATCGGGCACTGGATTGTACAGAGTGCATTACTTACTTGTTTTTAAAGTCGAAGATACAATCAAGATGGCTACCATACGATGGCTCCTACAAGCTTATTGAGGCTGTAATACAAATCTAAAAATACATAGGTAATAGCAGTATATCTTAGGGAGTGTTATCCAATGTGCTGAGGTATAAATTGCATCATTATGATAGCAAAAGGTATTATTGCAGCCCTACTGAAAATCACCATCAACCCCGGCCAATACCTATCTAGATGTGTTTTACACTAAGATAGCATCTTATATTAATCAAAGTTAAAAGAAAATTTCTTATAGATGAAATCAACAATAATAACAAATTATTGTCAATTCTACTACTGCATAGTTATCTTTTTTACAAAAACAATTAATAGAAGTCCCTGCTTCTTATCAACTGTAATTTTTCAAACTAAACCTACATTGTAGTTTAATTTCACTAACTTATAAACAAGAAAAAAGGACAACTGCCCACATTGAAATCTTGAACATTTTTATAAAAAATATTTTTTTGCCAGTTACTTTACCAGTCTTCTATTGACAGATTTTAGTACAGTTCTTGAGACATAAGCCAGCCATCTTTAGAACTGGATACTTCTCCAAAGATCTTAAAGAGGCCATTGGAACACATTCTTGGGCACTCTTTACACTTCTCAGATGATCTGCGAGCGAGCCACTTGCAAAGGCCATCATCCTCGCGTGGATTTAACAACCACTGGTTGTAATCAACAGGAAGAGAGTCAATGTAAGTCTTCATGCCACTTGTTATTCCCTCACTATCTTTATTGTTGTCAGGAAGCAAGGAACTGCCTTCATGCTTCAACCAGTGCTTGTTGGGTTGTGCGGCGAGATTCTCTCTGTAATTCTTAATGCCAGTAACATCCATGGTTCCATGTTGGCTGATCTCACCATGTTGTTTCATCAGCCATGTATCATTGCCAGCAACTTCAGTTGATACTCTCTCAGGGGATGAACTTCTGCTAGTGCCAACTCTCTTCACTGCCAACCAATCAGAAAACTCACTTGACGTATCATCAAAATTGCCAGATTTTTCTTGCGCATCGGCATCACAGCACACTGAAGACAAACCACAGGAACACTCTGAACATGACTGAGAGCTCATGCTTCTGACCAGTGCAGAGCTGGAAGCAATTGGTAATTTCCTCTGCATGAGCCACTTATCAGGACTTGAAGCAGCAATCTTGCTGTAGGAGTCACCAATGAGACTGGTAGAAAGTTTGCCTTTAGCACTTCCGGCATTGCTCTTTAACCACTTGCTTGACTCTGACAATCTAACAACTCTGTAGTAGTCAAACAAGTTAGTAGGGGGCAGGGAAGCAGGTGAGTTGGTCTCTTGAGTCTTCAGAAGCCAGTTGTGGATTTCAGTGGCTTTGTTCTCTGCAACAGCAAAAGCTCTTCCTGGATTTTCTGCGATGTCCTCTATATCTTTTACAGCATCCTGGGACTGACATTTGGCTAGCCAGTTCTCTACATTCTGCTGAGGCATAGAAGTGACAGAGCTCTCTGTGGTAGAGACAACCAAAGCTTCTTTAGGCTGCAGCCAGTCCTGGATGTTGGTCATCACAGCATGGGACTTTGGGATGTCCTGACAAGCACTACCAGAATTTGTCTTCATAAGCCAGTCTTCACAAGAACCAGATGGGGTAAAGAATGCTAGTTTCTTCCCAGAGCTTAACTGAAGCCTTTCACAAGAAGACACCATCTGCTTATCAGCAAAAGGATGATCAGAGATGACCACACCATATTTGTGAATGGAGTCTTGAAGCTCAAAATTCCGAGCCACAAAGTTGATGGCACTGGATTCCTCAGGTATCAGGCTCAGCTGGCCAACAGATTCTAAGCTTTCTCTGACACGACACTCCAAGCTGTCTGTGTCAAGAGCTTTACTGCTTTGCTCAAGCAAGGAACAAGTGGACTGCAGTCTGCCAAGAGCCTTGTTGAGTTCAGCTTGCTGTTGTCGCAACACATCCTCTTTGATATGCTGTACCACTTCCACTTGTCCCAGCAACCAGGTTTCTCTGTTCCGTAAGGCTTCTAGATGACGGCTGACACTGTCGCGAATCTGAGACTTCACTTCAGAGGCTGTTGTTTTTAAACTTGCCTTAACTTGACTAACTTGGGCAACTGCCTTTTGCAGCATGTCTACTTGAGAATGTACTTCTTCCAAGAGGTCAGTAAGGTTGTTGCAATCCATGATCTTTGTCTACAAAAAACAGAACAAAGGAAAATCATTGGAGAATATTAGTGCAGCTCAAAATAGCTTTTGGGGAAGTAGGACTTCATGTAAGTTGGTGAGCGATGTCCCAATGTGAAATATGGGGTTTCAAAGAATACTGCGCATTCTCTTTAGCAGATTCCAATTTTTGCACTATTTTGTCACAGATCAATCAATCTTTCCACCTGGAAAAGAGCACATACACGGTTGCACAGAGATATGAACTTTCGCTTGAAGTGTTATTTCACAATTAGTTAAAGCAGCAAGTAAGTGAAATATCTTCACGAAAACAGGAAATAGAGAATACTTCATGGAAAGTGCTGGCGTACGGTATTTACGCACGAGTTGTTGACGTATCGTATCGTAATAAATACCATACGCCAGCACTTTCCATGTGGTATTGTGTTTATTATATACATACTGAGACATTCATCATTTTGGCGGCCTTTTTATTTTAAATCTTTCAAAAATGCTAAAATTTGCCGCTACACAGTCGCTTACCGTAAAATGACAACGAAAACGAAGTATCAGCTTTTTAGTAAAAACGTTTGTTAAAAACATAAATGACGGTAAGGATATGAGGTAATCCAAGAACTATAAGAAATCTTAACTGTTTGTTCTCAATGCACAATTGAAAATGAGTGAATTTAAGTAAAATAGCCGGTTTCAATATAAGCTTAAGCTTAAATGAAAGGCAAGGTAGCTCCAATAACAAGCACATGAAAAGCTTACGTCTCGTTCTGTTTTTCCCTTTCCGCTGTTGTTTCGCCCGCTCTCTACCGTTTTCTTTATCGACAGTGAAACAAACGAAACTATTCCACTCCATTTCCGAAATGTTTTTCATTTTTTTAGCGAGAAAAACTCTTTGAGTAAAACTTTTCTTGTTGAATGTGTGCGAAGCGGCACTGCAAGCTGCAATAGAAGGCGGGAATTTTGGCGCGAAACTCACACACCTCTGTGGCTTCTGATTGGACGTATCATTTTTGTCACACGTGAAAAAACATCATTCGCAATTCTGATTGGCTAGAACTAATTTGCGTACGAAAACTTATGACATAGCTTTTTGGTGAGTATTTCTCAGTATGTATGTAATAATGTTGTATCTCCAAGTTTGATTTATTATATAAACACCTGATGAAATACCAAACCATTTCACTTAAACATACTTTTGAAGGGAGACAAGACTTATTATGTAGAAATAGCAATGGTTATTTTTTTCCTGTACAAAGATAACATGTTATTTTTATGTGTGAACAAATCACATGAAGCTTACCTAAGATTTCACAGGTGTTTACAGAATATAATATATTTCTTACCAGGCCTCACAAAAAGTCTAGGACTGGTAGATTTTCAGGCTGGGCAAGAGACTATTAAAACTTGCTTAACCAATGGGGAAAGATCCAGGCACGTCATCTTTTAACTAAATTATTAACTAAGACAAGCAAGCAATTGACTCAGTGAGTCAGGCAAGCAAAATGTAAGAGATACTTGCCCTAATGACAAGCTGGAATTCCCGATCTTTTTCAAGCCTGCTTGCATCTGAGATGTGTTAGCAAAGCGTTTTGGTCTGAAATCTTATAAGGCCCAGAAGAACACCCCTAATCAGTATGTTCCTGGGCTTGGACACCAATCCAGGTCAGGCTGCTAATGTTAGTTCAACCCTATCTTACCTGACAACAGCTTACTGATATCTGCATGCATTTACTTCACTACTGCTTAGTTGTACCAAGGGTGTGACAAATTCTAATACCATAAACTGCCACTTATAAGCCATGGGCTTCTACATCTTACTTAGAGGTCTTAGGAGGGCTTATAAAATGAGGAGCTTATAAAAGAAAGTGCTTTGAAACAAGCCATAAAAGTGCTGATCAAAAAACGTTTAGCATTTACCGGTTTTAATCAAGCTTCCAAAAGTCACAATTAATCAAATCCCTTTAAATACAAGCCAGAGGTAGGGTTCATACCCTGCTTTGAACAAAAAACTCAAGGACTTTAAAGGACTCCATTCAGTACAAAAAAGGCCTTGAGTCTAGGTCCTTTTTAGTTCTTCACAACATGAGCAATTTTATCCTAAAGGTCTTTCAGTGTTTGCTGGACTGGAAAAAGTTAGCACCTGAGATTCAAGGAGTTTCAAGTACCTACTACAATTTTCAAGCACTTTGAAGGCCTTGAATTTTTATTTAAAATTCAAGGACGTTCAAGCTGTGAACCCTGTAGAGGGTGTTACATCCAGGAGAGCTGTATAATCAGAGTATTTTTTTGTTGCTGTTTACAGGTAGATGGGCCTGTAACAAGGAGGGCTTATAAGTGGCAATTTAGGGTAACCTTGAGAATTGACAGTCTTTCAAATGTTTCTCTCTTTCTTGGGTCTTGAGTTCTTACACAATCTCAGATTTTCACAGCAAAAGTACTGGTAAAACTCAAATGCTTCCACTTGCAATACACAACAGCTGACCAGGTAGAAAGTACAAATCTAGGTTTTTGTTTTCAACTCTTGAAGACCTAACCTGACTTAACCTGAGTGGGTAGTCAATTTGTGTTCCCTTGGTATAGTTCAGTTTAGCATTTACAAAATCAGTGAATAGCAATTTTTGCGTGTTTTGATTGGCTCCCGTAACTCGGAATATCCACGGCTATTCACCGTTTTGCGACCAGAGCCAAGATGGCATCTCTCTTTAAGACATTTTCGGTAGATGAAATTTGAGCAATAAATGAAGCAGTCGTACAAACAAATACCAACAAAGTGACGAACTCTGGCTTGTCGGTGTTTACTGGTAGGTAGCAAATTATTTTCACGCTGAATTTGCAACAAAATCGTAAGAAGTGCACTTAGCAAAATTCTCGAAATGTTTGTAAATTGTAAACAAAGTTCCTACTAAGTGACGTTTTTAATTTACAAAAAATTACTTTTTCCATTTTATCCAACTGATTTGGTAAATACTAAAACAACTATCCCCCTCAGGATCGGTGAACAGCGCGAGATATATGCCTCAAGGCTTCGCGTCTCGGAATATACACCACTATTCAACCTCTCCTTCGGGGGATAGTTGTATATTATACTAAAAAAACATATGCGAAGTAACTCGGTTGAAAGGTTAACCTTTAATTAAGCGGCACTTCCCTTTGTTTTCTTTTTCCACTTCTCAAGTATTTTAGCTTATTTCTAGTTCTCGGGTGTCAAATTTCTTTCAATAACTACCTATTTCTATCTACCAGAGGTAAAGGTATTTAATATATTCCCTCTGTTGTTGTCACAGTTGTTTTACTCCGTTGCATGCTCGATTTCGAAATAATTTATTACAAGAATGACTAGTAATATCAAAATTCGCCATGTTGGCAAGTTGCCTTGAACCATCTAATAGCCTTCAACTATCTCTACGACTGCTCGCTACTTATTATCAACTGCAACATCAAATGAGGCCCTCTAGTTTCTCCCAATTTTCACAACGACAGAATCATAGTTCTACGAGCAAAACTTCCCGTGATTGAATGGCTTTCGATCGTGGATAAGTTTGCTTATGAATCCGCCTGACTTTTTACAAAAATTTTAACAAACCCACAATGAATCAAATCGCGGAGAGCTTACTTACCGGCAAAACGAGAGAAATATCAGAATTTCTGCCAAGTTTAGCAAACCAACTGGGGTTTTCCCGTCTTAAAATGACAACCTCTTCACCGGCGACCTTAGATAAAATTTCGTGTTGCTCAGAAATGCGTCCGATACATGAGTTTCACCAATCACAGAAGGCGATATAAACCAGCCAAGACGTCCTTGTAATAACGCACATTGTGATTGGTCAGTTTTCCACACACAAAAACGTGACTTTCTGCACGCCACGCACGCCACTTGCTTGCGAGCAAGCTCTCGGGGGCGGTGATGGGGGAGGGAAAAGAGCTCCAAAGAGCTTGCATTGCAGGCTACCAGCTAGACACGACAACGCGATGCAGTTATTAAGGATTTCTTCAGAGTATATTTTTAATGTATCATTAAAATCCATTATAGGAAAATGTGTAAGATAAAACGACTAGGTTTATCCGGGTATAATTGACACTTACGTGACGCACTTCCGTTTGATTGTGTAACATTCACTAACCCGCCGCGCTACGGGTCAATCCAATTCTTAGTTTTTGTTTTATTTTATATTGCATCATTGTAGCTTGTCACCTTCGGCAGAGGTTTCTGATTATATTTTTGATTGCATGCGGGTTTCGAAATTAATCATCACCTGTCAATAAATAAACTGCCAGACTGTCACGCCAACAATGCTTGATGTTTTATGTAAGTGATAAACCTGTTTATCAGGATTAAATACATGTGACGGAAGTTCAGCGCCAAGCCCCATGAATATATGTTAGTTGCTGCCACGTATGCGATTCTAGCCAGCTAATGCGTTGAACACGATTGTAAGCTTTTCTTGTCCCATCCCTCCCTCCCTGAGGGTATCGCGCGATGGTCTAGGCAATAAGCACAGGGAACCCCAAAGAGAGTTGTTAGTTATTGTCTATTATAATTAGCTAACAACAGGACCTATTTTCAGCAATACACATTACATTTCGGGTCCATTTCGCTTGCTTAGTAGAAGAAAATCAATCCGGGAGCTGGGAGAGATTTGATCCCGAACTATATGATACGTATAATCTGGCGAGAGCTTTGCAGAATTTTTTGGCAAAATATACCCACAGTTGCCTGAGGGTGATAATAAAAAAAGCCGGTGTTACAGGCGTTGAAATATGCACTGGCAGGTGGGCGAAGGAGGCTAGGGAGAAGGGAGAGGGATCGAGGTTAGCCGGGCCAAACAGACCTCCCTTTCCCTTTTTACCTCTTGCGGTTTTCTCTCCTTCCCCCAGTCCTTTCCTGGGGCCTGCGCCAGCGCAAAAATGTTCCAGGGCTAGTCATGGGCTCCGTCAAGGGCAGATGCTTTTTAAAAAATTATTTTCCCTCGACACTTTTTACGACCATACCCTGGGTGCCAGAGACTTTTTGGCCGAAAGCTGAAGACGTGTCAGCGTGCGGCCGACAAAGCTCTTCGTCACACGCGAGAAAGAATCTCTGGTAACCAGGGTACTACGACCAATGACTGCTCTCGTGTCAATTTGCGACTTTCACGTTCCCCATAATGCAATTCGTTTTCCCCTCAAAATTTTGCATAAGTATTGTTTTCAATTTCTCTTGGGACTAACAATCGTCCCCAGAAAAATTGAAAACAAAACTTAAGGTGATGTCACACGAGTCCATTGGCAACGACGATTTTTAGTGCAACAGCGTTGCAACATTGTGGCGATATTGTTTCGAATGGTTGCAACGTTGTTCAAACATTGCAAGGCTGTGTTGCACTAAAAATCGTCGTTGCGTAAATCACCTTCATGCAAAATGTGTGGAAAACAAATTGCATTATGCGGAACGTGAAAGTCGCCCATGGTAAAGCGAGCCGTGGAACACGACATACGGCAGAAAGTCGCCTTCAGCGAAAGACAAGTAGTGCTTGCACCCTGAATGGCTATGGGCTTCTGTGGCTGTATTATCTTTGAATAACATTCACTCAATTTTTTTAAGGCATGGACCTCTAGTTGAAGCTTTATATAATGAAAATTGTCTTGCACTAATTAAGTTTAAAACAACTTCCAGTACAAAACGTTTTGCTTATTTTTCTTGATTTTTTGTGACATATACAAGAAAAGAAAACCCCCCAGTTTTTAACGAAAATTGCTTTTGACCCATGGAAAGAAACAAGGTTGATTTTACAGTTGGGAATATCGTAAGGCACGGCCTTTCTTCAGGGTGTAACAAACGACTCAAACGACTACTTTTGACCCATGCCTTATCATTATTTTACTTGAGAAGGGGAGCGTATAATAATGCGTTTCAAACCTCGACGATAACACGACTGCACGTGGCAAGGCTTGTCCTGTCGAACGTCACTAACTACATTTTATTGGTTGATTTAAGTATTGCATGTTGGCGAAAAAATAAACAAAGCGTAAAAAAAAAACAGTTTCCCCAGTAGGACAAAGTGGTGGGACCAGCAGCATAGTCTCTACCCATATAGCCCGCTTTCTTTGTGTAGTCAGTACTAGGACCTAGTACTACTGGCACAACTCAATGTGCACTTATCATAGTGTAAGACTAAATTAAATTACTTACAGTGTAGCCAAGGCACTTAACTCTGAAAATTCTCGAACATTGAGAGTTTCTGGATGCATGCTGGATATTTGTATAAAAAATGTAGACAAGTGGCAATATTACTCGTATCGCAAACAGGGCAGACCCCCTCCTGTTCCTTCCCGAACTCTGTATGCAAGTATTACCGATGGCTATGAAAAGACCCTGGAAACGAGCCATTTAGCCCGGAAGTATTGCTTTGTTTTCTCTGCAGTTGGTAATGATTGCCCAACACTGACACCTTTTTTATTCTCTTGGAATCCTGCTCATTCCACAATGAAACAAAAAATCCTTGACGGGGGATGGATGGCAGACGTTGGAAAAAAATCTTAATCATAAATAATTAAACCCTTTCTGAGAAACGCCGACAAATTCATATTCATGAGATGAAGTGAAAGTTAATCTAGTTTGCATGCATTACAGGATGACTTCGAAGTTCGTTGCCTGATGAGCTAAAAATTCGTTTTCCTATTCACCAGAGACAATGCAGAACACATTAAAAAAGTCCGTGGAGGAGTTTAGAGAATATTCTGAACGAGCCAACGTGCTATTCAACGAGACAATTCAATGTTTAGAAGAAATGGAGAACCAAGCGAAGCTGAACAAAGACGCCATTACAAACATGTTTTCTTCAATAAGTATAGAAGAGATCCAGCGCGCCTTGAACAAAAGGCCTGCAGTGGTGTTCATTGGTAATAGAAATTGTGGCAAAAGTGCTATACTAAACGAACTTTTGGGTGGTTCGTATCTTCCTGTTCACGAAACACCGTGTACTTCCCGTATTGTCAAGATCAGTTACACACCGAATCAGAATACAGTCCGAACTGTTGACAAAATGGGCCAAGAAACCAAACCATTGACTGTATTCAACAAGAAGGTTCCTGAAGACTATGTCGTGGCCAGTGATGATGGCAGAGATCAGTCCCAACAGCTGAGGTGGACTGTGGAAATTGCTTTGAATCATCCCTTTCTAAAGAGCGGTATTGAGTTGATCGACTCCCCAGGGAGAAATGAAAATGATGCATTGGATGATGTGTTGGATACGTTCTTTGAGAAGGGGACAACTCCGCTTGTTGTATACATCATTGATGGAAACGAGCAACTGAGGCCATCGGTAAGTACAAGTAAATTAAATTGTACGGTGATGAATAAGTCATTCTCGGAAACTTTTTATGAGGAAGTCGGGAGTTTGCTTTCAGCCGGAAATACTGGGTAGCTCGACTTGTGCTAGCAACGAAATTTGTGATGTCTTCTCATTTTTTCAAACGGCTGATTTTAAGAAAAGTGTATGAAAACATCCCCCTGCGAGGGAGACGATAACGACCCATATCTATACCCTGAGATGCAGCTAAACTGCAAAATGGAATGTAAGGTGAAGCTTTAAAAAATGCTTTGTACCTTAGCTAAATCATGTGGACTAGGATACCAGTTGAAATTTCAGAGGCATGTGATAAAATATAGACTGGACTGGACTGGTAAAACATAGACTGAATTGATGAAACGTGGACTAATAAAACATGGAGTGATAAAACATGGATTAACATAGCCTGAGCATCAGGCCTTCCTAAGGGGCTAGGGGAGAGGAGATTTTAGATAGGGGAGGGGGAGGGGAAGAAGAGAAAGGAAGGCCTGACACAAAACCATTCAGCAAATCGTGTGACACATCCAAAATCTGGATGTGGCAGTGATTGGATCAGGGCGGATAAAGGTTGGGCGGTGAAACAAGCGCGTCCGAGCAAAAAGGTGTGATTCAGTGGACTGGGACTCTGCTTAGAAATGTCGCTTGTTTTCGACTTCGGTCAGGGCTTGCGATATGATGTGGTTTGTACATTAGACACTGCTGCTTTCACTGAATTATGGCGGCTTGATTTGTTTTCTTGCACGTCTTCCTCGTTCCTTTGTGCTGGTACGTTGTCTCCGAGAGGCAAATGTTGCTATTTTTTGCGGGAGGTTTAGCTGGAGTTAGCCTGAGATCATGCCCTCTCCCTATTAACCGTTTAAGTCTCTCACAGGAAGAGGGCATGATACATTTCTTTGTCGGATCACATGTAAAAAAGCCAGAATCTGGACTTTTTTCTGATTGGATAGGAAACAATACGGATGATTTGCGCTGTTCCAATTGGCCAAAATGCCGCCATCAGTTAGTTGCTGTTGATTTCAGTCTGCATTTTTGTCATCCTCGGAGACCCAGGGGCAGTTAGTCGGGTCGATAAAATGTTCGTGGTGAAAGTTTACTGTAAGATCGAGACGAGCCCCTGGGCACTTACTCTTACCGAACCAGTTCCAGAAGCGTTTGAATTGCCTCCTTCTGATTGGCCAGAAAAAAATTTTTCTGGCCAATCAGCGAAGAGAAGCTGCCGGGTGACTCTCGTGTTTTCTTACACGACGTAGTTTTCTTCATCGATCGCCATAGTTGCGTAGCGCGTTGAACGGGGAAAGTTACTCGAGGAAAGTTTCAGAACAAAATGTTAACAACCCGCAAAAATTTACAATCTTAGCGGGGCTACAAGACACAAACACTCTCCGATGGATTTTTAGGGCGGATCTTTCCAAGGTGTCGTAAATTTTTATTGGTGATACGATCCGCGATGCATGACTTTCACTTTCCACCCCTTTATTTGCTCCCATTGTTTAGTATACAACGCCAAGCTTACATTTTAGATGTCCATGTTCGTTGCACGACTTCTGAATCTTTCTACAGTGTGAAAATTTCCGTTGGACGGGCCACGCAACTACGTCGATTGATCGTAGGAATGGCTGGCTTGCTGCAGCGCACGTACCTTCCTTCTTTCGCGAAACTCCCCTACAGTACGTATTTTGATTACAGCCGTTGGGTTTAGTTCGAAATCTCGGTCCGATTATGTGCTGAAACCTGACTTGTTAAGTGAGGTCGATTTTTGGAGGCTGTGTGCGTTTGTTTTTAAGGATAAGCGAAGAAAAAAAAACAAAGGTGAGTTTGCGAAAATGTTTGAAAGTGGTTGGTGTGAGGGTGTTGGAGGGCGATAAACGCGCAGTGTGTGTGACACGTGTAGGTATAGAGTTGAGAAATCGTGGAAGGGTGGGATGTCTATATAGATGTTTTTGTAGTCACTAAAACTTTACAAAAAGTGAGCGCTTTTAAGGAAATTCCAGGGAGAAGAGACCAAGGAATAGGGACACTTTCCAAAGATCCCAACTTCAGCTCTTGATTTCAAGGACCTAGGTCTCTGGCTTACTAAACCGCATAAGAGAACCTAGGTTAATCTTCACTGTGATTCGAATTATGGCTAATATAGTAGAAATGAATTTTCATTATGATATAATAATGACATAATTTCACATAATATGTGATTTTTTGCCAAACTAATTATCTATGATTGCTTTGATGTTTCCCTTACCGACCTCCTTAAACACATCCACAGTGCCATTGTTTTAAATCCCTTGCAATTGATGGTACAAGATTGGACTTATTTTGAAAGAATAATTCTGCAATATTAACAATTTTCCTAGGGTGCATTTGTTTGATATTTCATAACTTCCCTATCATAATTCTCCTCATCTGACAATAATATTCTTCATTGATAATTATTTTAATTTAAATCTTTAAACACCCTCTTCAGAAAGGTAAAAATCTTCATTGCATGGTCACCATTCCACACAGTGTCTCTAAAATACTTTCCACAGAACATAATTTATTACAATTATCAATTATTGTTTCCTGTAGAAGACAATCAGAGAATACAAATTCTAGAATACAAGCAGTGAAGATTTGATTCTTGAAATTCCTGTCTCAGATCATCTTGATTTTCTTCAAGCAGACTAACAGTCTTTGGCACTGATGTGGCAACAGCTTAAAAATAAAATTAATGTAATGGCATCTATAGTTCTGTATTATGGGATGTTTTTCCATTTATAATAGGTAAATGTTCAATAATTGAACATTTATGATCTATGATTTATGATTTGAGACAGGAATGTCAAGAATCAAATCTTCACTGCTTGCATTCTAGAATTTGTATTCTCTGATTGTCAATTATTGCATTATTATGTGCAATTATTGCACAATTATCTTAAGCAGTCACACAGCTTACCTCATCAGCTTTCAATTGTCAATAAATGGTGACAAAAAACATGATAATTCTAGACTTGTGAAGTGTCTGTCAGCTTTTAGACATAAGATTACTGAGGATCCTTGAATAAAAGCCAGATCTACTGTCAAGTATAATGAGGGTCCTAAAGGGGGGATATCAATCCCATTGAAACTGTTTAACCCTCAATTCCCATTTTTTACATTTTTTCCCATTCTCAGTGATAGAATCCCCCTGCCAGTGTCTTAAATCCCATTTTCCCAGAGTAACAACATCCCATTTTACCCCTTCAGAAGTCCCCACAATGAATTCAGTGTAGCACCCTTCCTAGTAAACAAATCAGCATACTTAGGGAAAGTTCATTTAATATGACAAGGGGGGGGGGGATGAAGATATTGAGGGGGGGCTCCAAAAATTTTTAGACACCCGAAGGGGGGGCTCTGAAAAAATTGTTGCGCTAGGAGGGGGGGCTCCGAAAATTTGTATACTTCAAAACCAACACATGACATCATCATACAGATCGGATGGTTTTCAACTCAACAATTTAATGACCTGTGCAACTCGGCTATATCACGTGGTTTACAGATATAACAAATGTAGTCTCAGTAATTATTACACTCTTGTTCATCCCAAAAATGCTTTAGAAAAGTGTATCACAACTGTATCTCAAGTTTGTCATAGTATAAACCATTGAAGACAATAACGGTAAATATATTTAATACAGTCTAGCGATCTTTTTTCAGGGGAGCAAAGGATTGAAGGAGGAGGGGGGGGGGGGCTCTGAAATTTTTTCGACTACCAAGGAGGGGGCTCCTAAAAAATTGAACCGCTAGTGAGGGGGGCTGCTAAAATTTCAAGCTTCGAGTTTCAATATCTTCATCCCCCCCCCGTTGTCATATTAAATGAACTTTCCCTTACCGATGAACAGCTGTATGTAACTGCAACAAGATTCTTCTGGTAAAACTCCTTAGAGAACATTGCCCTGAATTTCTTGTCCCCAGTTAAAGATTCCATGCCTCCGTACAACACAGAAAACGCTCCCTATCCATTCAATATTTCTTAATCTTTCGTTTTGCTTTCCCCTAAGTAAGCGGCCAGAATTCCTAGTGACCTCAAGTACCTTACCTGGTCCTCAACAATTGACATGAGAGGTGAAATCGCTATGAACAATGGATTACTAAGGAATTCATAACCTTAAGCATCAAACGATTTTTAAACTCCCTAGCTTATAAGCAACATTTGGAAGGTTAGACTACTCTATCAATTGCCCAAAAACATTTCTTCTTTCCACAATCTTCTCAATAATAAATCTTTGCTTCGCTTTCAAACTGTACCACAGGAAACAAAGACAAACCTTCTCCAAGCGCTTGCTGGAGGTCTCCCTCTAATAATAATAACCTTTATTTTAAGAGGGTGACACCAGTTACTATGAAAAGTATACTCCCTAGTGGCCCTCGAATCTTAAGTTAACACTACTATCAACTTCGGCAGAAATCGTACGGTCAACTGCTGTAAGCTTTTAAGCTTAAAAGTTTCGGAAGGAGTTTGGAGCGAAAGCAAGAAGAAGGCACTGAAACTAGCCGGCATTTCCCACGACCAATCGACGTAATTGCGTGGCCCGTGCAACGGAAATTTTCACGCTGTAGAAAGATTCAGAAGACGTGCAACGAACATGGACATCTAAAATGTAAGCTTGGCGTTGTATACTAAACAATGGGAGCAAATAAAGGGGTGGAAAGTGAAAGTCATGCATCGCGGATCGTATCACCAATAAAAATTTACGACACCTTGGAAAGATCCGCCCTAAAAATCCATCGGAGAGTGTTTGTTTCTTGTAGCCCCGCTAAGGTTGTAATTTTTGCGGGTTGTTAACATTTTGTTCTGAAACTTTCCTCGAGAAACTTTCCCCGTTCAACGCGCTACGCAACTATGGCGATCGATGAAGAAAACTACGTCGTGTAAGAAAACACGAGAGTCACCCGGCAGCTTCTCTTCGCTGATTGGCCAGAAAAATTTTTTTCTGGCCAATCAGAAGGAGGCAATTCAAACGCTTCTGGAACTGGTTCGGTAAGAGTAAGTGCCCAGGCGCTCGTCTCGATCTTACAGTAAACTTCCACCACGAACATTTTATCGACCCGACTAACTGCCCCTGGGTCTCCGAGGATGCATTTTTGTTTGCGTAATGAGTAAATACACACGCGAGTTCGTTATGAAATTTCTGCCGGCTCAGTTTTCTTGAATTTGAAGAATGCCTAAATAGAAATTTCATCCATTGAAATATTTTCCATCTCATCGTCTACTAAAAAGTTGCAGTCAAAAATTCACCGATCATTTGAATGCAATTTGATACCGGCTACAAGTTACAGATACAGAAGCGACAAACGGGTTCACTTTTCAAATAATCAATGCATGATCTATGGAATCTTGATCTGGATTGACTGTAATTCCCTCTTCAGAAACCTGCGAATTATTCTGAGCGATCTTCGCTTTCACAACACCTTTCAGTTCGTAAAATATGGTGCTTCAGGCTAATTTTTTTTTCCACTGCTTTCGGCACAGAACGAAGTCAACGAGCTTTACTCAGTAAATTCTTTATTATTTGTAGCTGTTAAACAAAGGTACGGCAACTCCAGCTAGCAGTATTTCATCACAAAAACAACCCATTTAAAATTCTTTATAGGAAGCGCCATCTGAACATGGAAGTATTCAAAATTTTTCTTTTCCCTAACATTGATTTCAAAAGAGACATTATGCACCTATCAATGTAATGCCGGCGGGGGGGGGGGGGGGGGGGAGGCAGGGCATAGGGTGGGGATTTGACTTTTTTCAAAAATTTGCGATCAAATTCCCTGCCCACGGGCAAATCATTCCAGTCAAATCCAACCAAATTTCCCCACCCCAGGCTGCACATTGCTGTCAATCCCAAGGCAGAACCTAAGAAAGGCACAATAAAAATATCTCCAAATAAAACTCTGCAATCTTTTATAAACGTTGCTGCATAACCCAAGATACATGTTCCTGTTACAGCTGCAATTATACGTTTTAACCATAATCCGTGTTACACTGCGTAGAATACATAAACCTTTAGGAGAAAGTGCACATTTTGTAAGTCTAAATATACCCTTCTTAGTAAAGGGTACAAAGAAAGCCAGTTTCGTAATGCACCTATCAATGTAAGAGGGTCTCAATGGGGTTAACCGATAGGCGTAAAACGGCCAAAAATTTAGTCGATAGCCGTAAAAATTGAAAAATTTTAACCGTTAGCCGTAAATAGAGTAAAAAAGAGTTAACCGTAAAAGAAACTGTTGCCTAGATTTGCTACTTTTAATGAAGGTACTAAACTCACTTATGGTTGCGTTTTTTATTTCCCGGCTAGTGTGACTCCGTACGCACGTTAGGCGCAGCGCCTTTTAGGTGTTGACCAAGACCTAGGCTCCATTTCCGCCACTCTCTCGGGGAACTATAATTTTTTCCATAGCGAAAGTGAGGCTTCTTGCTGGGGATTAATATTTGTGATTTTCAGGAGGTCGTGCCCTCGAAACACTAGTGAAACAACACGCAGAGATGTCACTGTTTCTAAAACAACAATTCCCTGTTTTTCTCTGACGCTACGGCGTCTTCCCACGCAATCTCGGTCAAGACATTTCGGTGGCGAACTCGCTCGGACCACGTGAGCCGAAATGCATTAGCCGCCCAGAATAATGAGGCCTGCTAGTGGTGGTGGTGTCATTGTTGTTCCTACAGTCCTTCGCTATCATAAAAACACTGGACACGGGAATTTTGTTATTGGCCGTTTTCAAGCTAGAGCTAGAAATGGATTATCTGTCTGAGACTAGGCTGTTTACAGTCGCCCCTCTCCGATTTTTTCTGAGGGGAGGGGGCGGCTGTACACAGGCTATCTGGAACGGATAATCCCGTCTTCAAACTGTCCGTCGAAATTGACGGATAAAGTCAGGTGAATTGTTCATTCAAAATTAAAACTATTACATTTTCAAATCAATAAGTATTACCTATCTGACGCGAATCATCAAACGGATAACCCATCTCACACGAATAATCCGTCTCTGGTGTGAAAACGGCCATTTCTGTTATAATGAATGTCGCGCCCCGGCCTTGACTTGGGCATTTGCGTGTCCGCTTTTGCTTTTTCACAAAGATTATTTTTAAATTGACTATTGACATTTCTATGTGTAAAATAATATTAGAATTGAAATACTTTACAAAAAGTATGATCTATCAAATTTTAAAATTTTCCAAAAGAATAGCTTGTTTCATCCCGAGATGATCCGAAGACCTTTATTTTGATTTGAAGATACAAAAAATACAGATTAATTAATATTTAACTTTTTGAGAAAGAAAAAAATTAACCGATAGCCGTAAAAGAGCCAAAATTTTAGCCGATAACCGTAAAAGCCACCACCCCATTGAGACCCTCATGTAATGCCGGCGGGGGGGGGGGGGGGGGGGGGGGAGAGGCAGGGCATAGGGTGGGGATTTGACTTTTTTCAAAAATTTGCGATCCAATTCCCTTATACGCTTTAACCTTAATTCGTGTTACACTGCGTAGAATACATAAACCTTTAGGAGAAAGTGTACATTTTGTAAGTCTAAATATACCGTTCTTAGTAAAGGGTAGAAAGAACGTCAGTTTTAAAAGTTTACAGTGATTGTAGCGAATGAGCTATACACTAATCAATTGTACTTGAAAAAATCGACTTGGTTTCTCTTTACTTCCGTTTACTTTGATACCACAGTATTTTAAGAGGCTCAATTGATCAAAAAACACGCTAAAACAAACGAAATTTGAAGAGAAAACAGTGAAACCCACTCAGCCTTCGCTTGTTCTCATTGGCCTCCATGACTTCCTGATCTTTTCAAACCGTATGGCGCATGCGTGAAGCGTGGAAGCGGGAAACATATGTTCGGGCGAAGAAAGATTCAAATATCCCCTCCCCCGGGAGAACAAGATCAGTCAAATGCCCTACCCCAGGGACAACAAAGACAATCAAATCCCTACTCCATGCCCTGCCCCCCCCCCCCCCCCCCCCCGCGGCTTTACATTGATAGGTGCATAAGTTTACAGTGATTGTAGCGAATGAGCTATACACTAATCAATTGTACTTGCAAAAATCGACTTGGTTTCTCTTTACTTCCGTTTACTTTGATACCACAGTATATTAAGAGGTTCAATTGATCAAAAACACGCTAAAACAAACGAAATTTGAAGACAAAACAGTGAAATCCACTCAGCCTTCGATTGTTCTCATTGGCCTCCATGACTTCCTGATCTTTTCAAACCGTATGGCGCATGGGTGAAGCGTGGAAGCGGGAAACATATGTTCGATCTCAGTCTTTTTCGTCCGAGTCAGCAGTCAAATATCTCCACGTCGGGCGAAGAAAGATTCAAATATCCCCTCCCCTGGGAGAACAAGATCAGTCAAATGCCCTACCCCAGGGACAACAAAGACAATCAAATCCCACCCCACGCCCTGGTCCCCCCCCCCCCCCCCCCCAGGCATTACATTGATAGGTGCATTATTCGCGAAAAAAATTTGATTCCCGTCTGGTAAACGCTTACTGGCTAATAACATGACAGGTCAAGGAGACGTTAGATTATATACGTAAATTAGGGGGCGGTTGACGGCTGGTTAAATGAATGTATCAGGCGTTATTTTTTTCCCCTCTCGAGCCAAAGAAACAAAGAAGCAAAAGAAAAAAAACCGCGTGATCTCAGGTTTAAGCTGGAGTAGACAAACATCTCTCTCAAAGGGTTTCTTTTATTACTTCCATGACTCTACCACCGAATTATATTTTCGTTCTGCTACTCGCCAATGTCGATGTTATTCCAAAACAAAAACAACTAAGTACTGTCTAAAACAAGAAGGAAAATCTTATCCATGTCATCCATGGCAAAACTAAAAGACAGCAGATCGTGTTTCATAACTAGTTGACGTGTATTTTATAATTTATAAATGCGTGCAGCTCGTGCAAGGTGAAATTATGCTAATTTCAATCACTATCATCCCTCTTTTTAATTTTGAAAAAAACACCTCATACGTCTTTCTGTTTCTTCAAAACTTCAAAATTAGTTTCCCCTCGGTTTTTACTGTTTATCTTGTTTTGTTTTAGAGAGAAAAACGGAGAAAAAAACCTTACAACTAACCTCAATAAATTTTGTTTACATGCGGTTGCCGGATTTGCACACAAATGTCCAGTGCTGGCCACAAGATCCCTACTTTCCTTTTTCATCCTTAGTTCCACACTTCTCAGGGGTCTGGAAGTGTGGAAAAGTCTGACAAAGTCAGGATAATGTCACACTTTTCCCACAGGCACAAACCCCTTGTCATTCTTTACTTAGTTCCACGCTTCTCAGAGGTGGGAAGTGTGGAAAAGTCCAACAAAGTAAAGGATATTGTCGCACTTTTCCCCCAGTCATGAACCCTTTGTCATTCTTTACTTAGTTCTACACTTCTCAGAGGTGTGGAAGTGTGGAATAGTCCGACAAAGTAAGAATAATGTCACACTTTCCCCCTGGTCATACGAAACCACTGTCATTCTTTACTTAGTTCTACACTTCTCAGAGGTGTGGAAGTGTGGAAAAGTCTGACAAAGTCAGGATAATGTCACACTTTTCCCCTAGTCATACGAAACCACTGTCATTCTTTACTTAGTTCTACACTTCTCAGAGGTGTGGAAGTATGAAATAGTCTGACAGAGTCAGGATATTGTCGCACTTTCCCCCCAGTCACGAATCCCTTGACATTCTTTCCTTAGTTACAATCCTATGTATGAAATGAGAATAAAGCACAGTGGGAGTATTTGTTGGTTTTATTCCTGCAACTCGTTTTACATCTTTTTAAATGCTATTTTAAGTTTAGACAACAATTCTATGACTAGAAGATATTAGCCTTGTTTCACTGCCATCTGTTTGAATAAGGATACCTGACCATAAAAGAAGCCTACATTTTCTCTGTCACGAAGTCCCCGTCAGTCCTTTATCTTCGTTTATTTATTTAGTTATTTATTTTTCAACGGAAACCTCAACAACGTCATCTCATCTATGGATTTTTATTTTTGAAATTTTTCATCTTATATGTGCCATATGTGAGATGTCTTATTCTGGGTTTTTCTCCTTCCTATAGATCTATTCGGCTGACTCAATGTCGTACCCAATTCAAACCCTTTGGGTATAAAACGTTTTGTTTTAGGAATTTCCATATCATTTAAATGTGAATGCCACATTATAACGCAAATACAATACACAAAGAATCTTAACCCTGGGAGCTTTCAATTGGGTACAACAGTCAGGTCTCTTAAGATCGTGACAACGCTAAAAATAGGCAGTAAAAAATGCAGATTATGTACGTTCTATCTTCCTCGCTTTAAGATCAACTTGATAAAGTTTATAAATGCTCAAATCAATTGTTATTGTTCTATTCCTTCATCAGGTTCATGACCTAAATTGGTCTAAAAATATACAGCATTCTGTATAAAGTAATAATTGTGACTTATTGGCCTAGAGTAGCTACCTGCAGATCTCTCTGTGGAAAAGGGGGATCACTTTTTAGGTGCGTGTTATAGGGTCGGCAATATTTATGTTATCTCTACTGCACACGTGACAATACTAAAATATTTGCATGGTCCACCCTCCTCTTCGTCTTTAGAGAGTCACCCTTAGGTGAATTCTTTTTCGAGGTTTCTTGGCCTCGAGCCGCTCGCCTCCGAGCGTGGTGTTGCTTCTTTTTCATAATTTATGTCCAGCATTTACGTAACCTTAGAGAAGAGGAAAAACTGCGAAACAGTGGATATATGGCGTGATCTAACAATTATCAAATTTGAACCCGTACTGATAAGGAAGAAAGCTTGGTTGGAGATCGGATTTCTTAACTTTAAGTTTCTTTCAACAGCTGGCATTGAAACAATGGTTATATCTGCTATTCAAAATAAAAATAGTTCTTAAGGAAAAATGTAAAAAACCATACAGAAATAAAACCAAGTGCTAATAAAGCGCACTGAGCTTCTCGTGACTCAGGGAAAGTGCAACATTAAACTCAACTTGTCAGACTATTCTACCCTTCCTGACCTCCGAGAAGTGTGGAACTAAGTAAAGAATGACAAGGGGTTCTTAACAGGGGGAAAAGTGCGACAATATCCTTACTTTGTCACACTATTTCACAGTTCCACACCTCTGAGAAGTGTGGAACAAGGTAAAGAATGACAAAGGGTTCATGACTGGGGGAAAGTGAGACAATATCCTTACTTTATCGGACTATTCCACACTTCCACACCTCTGAGAAGTGTAGAACTAAGTAAAGAATGACAAAGGGTTCATGACTGGGGGAAAAGTGCGGCAATATCCCTAGTTTGTCACACTATTCCACACTTCCAGACCTCTGAGAAGTGTGGAGCTAAGTAAAGAATGACAAAGGGTTCATGACTGGGGGAAAAGTGCGACAATATCCTTACTTTGTCGGACTTTTCCACACTTCCACACCTCTGAGAAGTGAAGAACTAAGTAAAGAATGACAAAGGGTTAATGACTGGGGGAAAGTGAGACAATATCCTTACTTTGTCGGACTTTTCCACACTTCCACACCTCTGAGAAGTGTAGAACTAAGTAAAGAATGAAAAAGGGTTCATGACTGGGGGAAAGGTGCGACAATATCCTTTACTTTGTCGGCCTTTTTCACACTTCAACACCTCTGAGAAGTGTAGAACTAAGTAAAAAATGACAAAGGGTTCATGACTGGGGGAAAAGTGAGACAATATCCTTACTTTGTCGGACTATTCCACACTTCCACACCTCTGAGAAGTGTGGAACTAAGTAAGAAGTGAAGAAACTGTGGATTTCATGGCCAGGGCTGGACATGCTCCCCGATTTGCAACGCATTGCGCGAATCGCCATGGCGCGTTGCACCCGGGAAGCAAAGTTTGAAGAAGTACAACGCCACTTTATCAATATATGTCAATCTAATTTTTTTTAATGTTATGTAAAATTTATCCTCCTTTAACACAGGTAAAAATTGAGGTTAAGAAGTGTTAAGCTTTTGCAAACGAAACGGCGAAAGACGATTAGGTGATATTTAGTGGAAGGAGGAGGTATTCAACACTTTCAAATTAAACTCAAATTTTGGCATTATACGAGCAATAAGTTTGACTTATATACGTACAGACACAAACATATGAAACTGTTTATTGATATTGTTATGAAACGAATTTATCTATTTCACATTGTAGCCTGAAATTACAGAAAGAAAATAGGATTTCCGGTTTGCAAAGAAGGAAAATTTCTCCTGCCTTGAAGCGCATCGGAAGCGCGGAAAGAGCGCTCGTGCCCAGGGCGGATAAAGGTTGGGCGGTGAAACGAGCGCGTCCGAGCAAAAAGGTGTGATGCAGTAGACTGGGACTCTACTTAGAAATGTCGCTTGTTTTCGACTTTGGTCAGGGCTTGCGATGAGGTTTGACCATTAGACACTGCCGCTATCACTGAATTATGGCGGTGATTTGTTTTCTTGCACTTCTTACTCGTTCCTTTGTGCTGGTACGCTGTCTCCGGGAGGCAAACGTTGCTATTTTTTGCGGGAGGTTTAGTTGGAGCAGACAAACATCTCTTTCAAAGGGTTTCCCTTATTACTTCCACGACTTTACCGCTGAATTATATTTTCGTTCTACTACCCGCCAATGTCGATGTTATTCCAAAACAAAAACAACTAAGTACTGTCTAAAACTCGAAGGAAAATCTCATCCATGTCATCCATGGCAAAACTAAAAGACAGCAGATCGTGTTTCATAACCAGATGACGTGTATTTTATAAAAGCGTGCAGCTCGTGCAAGGTGAAATTATGCTAATTTCAATAACCATCATCCTTCTTTTAATTTTGAAAAAAAACACCTCATACGTCTTTCTGTTTCTTCGAAACTTCAAAATTAGTTTCCTCTCAGTTTTTACTGTTCACCTTGTTTTGTTTTAGAAAGGGAAACGGAGAAAAAACCTTACAACTAACCTCAATAAATTTTGTTTACATGCGGTTGCCGGATTTGCGACGCATTGCGCGAATCGCCATGGCGCGTTGCACCCGAGAAGCAAAGTTTGAAGCAGTACAACGCCACTATATCAAAATATATCAATCTAATTCTTTGTTATGTTATATAAAATTTATCCCCCTTTAACATATGTAAAAATTGAGGTTAAGAAGTGTTAAGCTTTTGCAAACGAAACGGCGAAAGACGATTAGGGGATATTTAGTGGAAGGAGGAGGTATTCAACACTTTCAAATCAAACTCAAATTTTGGCATTATACGACCAACAAGTTTGATTTATAGGCATACAGACACAAACATATGAAACTATTTATTGATATTGTTATGAAACGAATTTATCTATTTAAAACTGGAGCCTGAAATTACAGAAAGAAAATAGGATTTCCGGTTTGCAAAAAGGAAAATTTCGCCGGCCTTCGAGCGCACCGGAAGCGCGGAAAGAGCGCTCGTGCCAGTCCTTCTCCGCATCACACATTAAATGAAGAGCGGAGCGCTCGTTTCACCGCCCAACCTTTATCCGCCCTGCTCGTGCCAGTCCTACTCCGCATCACACATTAAATGAAGAGCGGAGCGCTCGTTTCACCGCCCAACCTTTATCCGCCCTGGATTGGATAACACACAATACTTCCCTGACGTTACCGACCGCAAGTAGATACGACCAGAGCGATCGCCAAGGAGAAGCTAGTCTGCTACACAGGGAGAGAGAGGAGGAGAGAGAGAGGGAGAGAGAGAGGAGGCGGGGAGAGAGAAAAATCATTTTTCTCTCTCCCCGCCGCGTGTCGCCTTTTCTCGCGTGGGGTGATTTTCACGCGCGCTCGCGTTTCGCTCGCCCTACTATCCCTGAGAAAAAATGGGGGACTACTCGTAGTCTAACACAGCCGTTTTTAGTGTCGTCACGCAACGCTCATTGCGTGACGACTCTAAAAACGGCTGTGTAGCAGACTAAGGAGAAGCCTTTTAATCGATGTGATGTTTTGATTTCATGTGGTACTTTTATGGACAGAGACGCAGAGAGAAATTCAAAAAGGCTCTAGAGGGCGCTCTCAAGTTCTTTCGTGGAATAATAAAACCGAGCAAGGATTGTGTTTTCAAAGCCTCGTAGTTAAAAGAAAAGATGTTCTCGGTGTATGGAAAAGCGGCTCATATACCAGCTTCTGCCGAAACTATTTCCGATTATTGGTTGCACAAGACCGGGACAAAGAAGACGATATCAGTGCTTCAGATATCTAAGTTCTGATTTACAACATCCTCCCGTTAAAAGGGTCTTGTTACTGTAAATAAAATTAGAGCGAGAGCGAGGTAGCCATGTATTGAGAATAGCCGACAGCACCAAGGCTTTAGCTTGACTTTGCTTGTGCCGGTTACGATAGCGTACGTGATTGGAATTCGTTCGCTTCCTCTTCCAATTTTTTTTCTTTCACTTTTGAAATGTCTTAAGCTCAAGCGGGCGCCATCATATTTCGCCAACGGAATTGACCTTTGCTATAAACTCTCACTTCTTTTTTAACTGAACTTGTTACAGCTTTCACGAGCTCTCTGTGACGTGGTGGAATTTCCTGCTGATTGATAATTTTCTAGGCATAGGTGTTTGACCATCGCACCTTCCTATTAATTTATTCTTGCAGCTCCTTTCAACCACCCGAATATACGAGGGATAACCAACAAAACCTAAAGAAAGAAAAGAGATTTTCCCTCGGACGATTCTCGGCCTGATCTACATCAGCTTTTTAGCTACAGGAATGAGTGCCTGTTGTAACTCTGTAAACAAAAGCAATTTACAATTTTCCGGGCACACGTTTTTTTACAAACAGAGCGTTGGCGATCTTACACTAGCACAATTCCTAAAACATGTTATAATTCCTCAAAAACGGCAGGTTTTTCATTACAAGTACTCGAAAACTCCTCAACGGAGGTTTCAGAAAAAAGCGAAATCGTACCAACACATGCACCGGAGCTCGGCCAGACCGTAAGGTGAGATTTATTTCAGGCGAGCTTTTTGACACGCGAAGCTGACAACCCAACGACCGGAAGTGATCTTGATTGGATGGTATCGAATCATGCTGTGTGGGGGTGGAAGGCTCCAGTAAAAGCATCTGTGTCAGGCGTATCTATCCTTCAGCTCTCTCCCTTTTTCGCTTCCATTTTTCCCCCTTTCCCCCAGAAACGCCTGATACTCAGGCTAGGATTAACAAAACATGGACTAATAACTGGATTAATAAAACATGGATTAACAAGACGCTTTTGTGGGAGCGTACACTTCGGCGTCGTGGTTGTGGATTAATTAAGAATGTGGCGGAAAAGTAAGAAACGATATTTTTCCGGATACCCTTCCATACAAATACCCTTACTTTTCTCCTTTTGTGTATCAGACGTCTTAACTTCTTCACAGGAAGTCTGCTACGTAGGTGCATGACCGTGGCTGTAACCCATTTCGATTGTAATTTCTGTCATAAATAAATTGCGAATGACGAGATCTCAGTCCCACTTCCTGTATTTCCTCTACAACATTACAACACTTTCCTTATGTACAGTTCACTTTATACCTTCTCCAGCAACGTAACTTACTAAAATTAGTACATACACTCCCTCGAAAAACTTGCTGAAAATGCACAATCTCCGCACCGTGGATAATTCGTGAACAACATCGCAACATAAACTAGAAATACGTATCTCGCAATAACCCTAGCGAAACTAGTTTTTTTAGTAACGCTGCTCAAGTCAAGCCCTGTCGGGCGGGGTAAGGAACTGGATGGATGACCCACCCCCCCGGGTGACCCACCGCGAATATCGTCGTGAAAGTTCCTACTTTGTTCTTTCTTTTCTTCTTTTTTTTTTGCCTGTTGTGAGGTGTTAGTTTTAAAAGTGTATTGAAAAGCATATTTAGCATTATTTTGGCCGCTGGGTTAAGGAAAAAAAAACACAAACACGACAGTGCAGTTCGCGTTAAAATTAACATAAGCTTACTTCGAGCCGTAGTACAGAACTGAAACTTTGATACATCGGCGGGGAATTTAAGCGGCAAACTAATAAATTTGGGTTTTCCACGGTGTAAAACGAATTCAGGCGAAAAAGACAAGGTTTCGACGGTAAAAAGCCAAACTGAAACGCACTTTGGAAAAACAATATACCGTAAAATTCCGAAAATAAGCCCCGGGGCTTATATTTCTCAAAGACCCTTTTAGAGGGTGTTGTGAATTCGTACATTGCGTTACGCTCGTTTGTATTTTTGTTTAATTCGTTAATTTTTTACCAGTTTTGACATTTACTATTATTATGACAGTTGACTAGCCTTGGAGTCTTTACCAGATCTAATCGGAGAGTACACGGAGTTTTTTACGGAGTTATTTCATTTCAATTTTTCCTATTTTGCCGTTCTTTCCTTTTCTACGCTTGGAGGAACTATAACATAAGTTCTGTTTCATTTTTGTCTTTCATTTTAGGTTTGTTTTACACAATAGTTATGTTTTGTTGCGTAAAGCGTGTCTATGTATTTTCATTTCTCACCATATGCTTTGTTGATACTGCAATAAACAAACTTTAATCGAGTATGGAGCGTATGGTTGATCACAGCGAACTCCACCCGTGGAAACGCGACAGAGCACAGGCAGCCCAACCGCACTATGTGTGGGTTCGGGCTTCAGAGGTCATTTGGTCGGAATATACTAGAATTATTAGTGTATTATCTGAGGCCAAGTGAATGTAAAAATCTTAAAGATATGAAGTCTTCTTGTTTGTCTATCTGTACTAGTAGCCTTTAAGATAACGAAGGTCGATATTTCTTGCATTATTACATGTGATTCGTGCCCTTATTGTTCGAATTTTATCACACGTATTCGAATCTACGACGCTAAGAAAAAAAATCATGATCACGCGAAATATTGATTCAAAAAGCTCCCTTACCTTTATTTCATAGCCAGTCTGTGTCCTACGGCCGGTTAAACGTAGTTTAGTCGACTTTTTTCCATCGAGTACTGAACACTATAAAAGTTCAAAGTCGCCAAGTTTGATGGTCAAACTGAGCTTAAAGGAGTTTTAAAGTTTTCACTTTTTAGTCCGAGATGACTATATAGCTCATCATCTGATATCAAGATCACATTTTTTAAACCCTTTTTGCCTGAAAAAGCAAAATTAAAGCCAGTAGTATTGCAACCTTTTTCTTTCTTGCAGGACCGTGACACAATTCGTTTCATACAAGATACGTATCCGCAGCTGTCGTTTATGTTCGTGTGTAACAAGATAGACACGTCAGCAGAAGCAAAACAATTCGACAACAGAAGTTCTGATGAGATCGATTCTGAAGACGAAGAAACGACGATAGAATTCGACAAGCAGAGAACTGTCTTTTCCCAGTTACAGAGCCACGGCCTCATAGATGACGACGATTCGTATGAAACATGCTGCTGCTTTTATGGCATATCAGCACAGGATGTCCGAGAAGAAAGAATACGCAAGAGAAGTGGCAAGGCAACACAGGCTTTCGCCAGGTTTAAAGAGGGATTGTTAGCGATTTTAGACGAAACTGTCAAGCTACAGGGCAAACAAGTGGTGAACAAGCTGATTCTTTTCCAAATGGCTCTTGTTCAGGCCGCAGAAAGGAAAAGGCGGACATTGAGTAGCAAACTATTACTATTTGGAGGTTCTCTAGTCTATGATACCGCTAAAAGTATCGGAAAATCATTGCATGACACGTTGATGTCCACTGTTGCAAACAAAGTCAAACTGGAAATGCTGGTTAACTGCAATGTCATAAACCTTGAAGAAAGATTAATATCAGCTGCAGAACTATATCAATATCACGGAATAAAGAGTGGTTTGACATTGTTAGAAGCAAAGAGATATTATCTATCGCTGATGAAGGATAGCGAGGACGAAGAAAGGCCTGAGTTTTCCTCTCAAAGAGAAGACGCCCCATTTTTGCAGTTCTTGGTCAGTATGAAAGAAGCGATCCTGGATAGGACCTTTAATGTTTTAAAACGTGTCGTAGAGGTTTTCTTAAAAGGAGCAACTGACCAAGTTGAAATTCATTCTAGACGACTTTGCAATCTACATGTAAGACTTGCATACATAGAAGTGTATGGATCATGGCTGCTTAAAACAGAGAGAAGCTCCCTGTTAAAAACGGATGCTAACGGGCTAACCCTCATTAAAGGGACGGTAAGTGTTGCATTAAGGAAAATCTTGAAAAAGTTGATTATGGAAGGGGTATTTCACGTGATGACTGAGTGGAGAGCCCCCACTAATCTAGAGGACCAGCAAAGCAAAAGAAAAATTATGGAACAGTTACTTTCAAAATTAAACAGCAAAGCCATTACTGAGTCAATTTGTGCTGCCTGTACGAAAAGTTTGGAAGACATGCATGATGCTTTCTTTAGATTAATTGATGATTGCAGTCAACTGAGCCACTCCAAATTAACTACAACGTCTAAACAAATCGAGGAAATAGGCACATTGTATGTTCCCACCCTGACGCACCTTGTCGTGAAAGCTCTCGCTCTGCAGTTCCTGTTAACCAAGGGACCTCTGGTACTGGGTCCAGCTGTGAAGGCCACAAAACATGGTCAGCTTCATGAGTGTGCTGGTTGGGCAGAGGAATCGACCAGTGGCGCATGCGTGGTGAAGGTGATCAAGGAGGAAGAGGTGGAGGCAGAAGTCTGGGCACAGACGTCAGTAGATCTCCTTAACACCATGTAAGCAACACTTGAGTTTTTAAGAGACAAACGTTTGCTCATTAAAATCGCCATATTTATAGCAATTACTACGGATACTGCAAGAGTCGCTATAACTATTGCATTTTCCAATCACTAAAATGAAACATTGCATTAGCATGTGTAATCAAATGGCGACGAGTGAAATTAGGGAATAATTTCACGGAAAAGGCTCGGGAAATTATTAGGATTTGGACAAAACGCGCGTGAAAATTTCACGAGTATCCCATATTATTACCTATTAATATCATAGGTGACGAATTACTCCTTAATTTTGGCGTGAAATTTCAGCGTTAATTTGTAATTGCACATGTGAAATTACAAAATTGTCATGGCAACCCTTCCGTGCGTCTCAGTGTCAAGATGGCGACGAAGTTTTAAAAATGCCGCGAATGAAGATGTCAGGGCACAAAAAGACGCTTTAGAAAACCTGAACACACAAGAGAACATCAAGCAGGATTCTAACAGGTATTTTGCCGAAAAAGTCTGAAAAATTCTGAACTTTATAAGCCAAATTTAAGGTCTAAACATTTGAAAGAGTGGAGTTCTCGATCGATACGATCCAGAAAAGGATAAACATGGCCGATAAACATGTCAAAAATCCAAGTTTGCTAACGTAATTCGTCACCTATAATATTAATAGGTAATCAAATGGTATACTCGTGAAATTAGGGAATAATTTCACTTGCGTTTTGTCCAAATCCTAATAATTTCCCGAGGATTTGGACAAAACGCAAGTGAAATTATTCCCTAATTTCACTCGTCACCATTTGATTACACATACTAATATCATGGGCGACGAATTACCTTAGCAATCTTGAATTTTTCACATATTTATCCTGGATCGCATTGATCGAGAACTCCACTCTCTCAAATATTTAGACCTTAAATTTGGCTTAAGTTCAGAATTTTCACAATTTTTTTTCACAACATACTGTAGTGATCCCAAGAGCAATAAGGTATCCAAACAAACAGATTTAACTCAACCAATTTCATTGCAATCGTAACATGGCCGCCGCTATCAAAAGCACATGGTCAAGCTATCCCAACATACTCAGCGGCCTAATACATTACATCTCTCCTTTCCTCAGAAAATGCTCCTTTACATGAAAAAGGAAATCTCCACTATCAGTAAGTCAACTGTACTAACGACTAGTAATAGTTGACACTACAGCTGCACCCGCCCTGTATGTAGTATTCTTGCTTCTTGTGTAGCTCTTTGAAATATACCGATTCATAATGAAGATGTTCATACACACATATTCAATACAATAGGTGAGATAAATACAGGAAATAAACGCAAGGTTCCATGCACAGTTTCGGTTCGATTTACACAGCTTTGATCAAAACATTCTCAGTTTCGAGAATAGTTTATTCTAAACCATAAGAAAAGATTTAATTAGGAGTTTAATTTTTCGCTATTTCTATTTCACTTTTTACATTTAGTTCATTTCATTTGCCGGAAAGTAAGCCTTAGAAATTAAAAGGACGTTTGATCAATTCACGCTCGTGCATTCTAGTCTTATTTTAAACTTTATAGCGGAAAGACATCTGTGAGCAGGGAATAAGTCAGCACAGAACTTGATGGTCGGAGAATTTCTGTAATCGTCCATCGCTCTGCTAGTGATAAGCTAGCCGTTGAATCATTCACTCGTCTTGCTTGTTTTGAGCCGAGTCTTATTCCGGTCAAAGAGAGAGAAAGAGTGTCTGGCAAGGTTCAGCTGAAGGTTTCCAATCAAAGATTTGTGAACTCTTGTCTGGCAAACTCACTTGGCGGTGTTAAAATATACACTGTTCTACGCACCTTATAACTTCATCTGCGCTTAACGAGTGTCTTTTGGTCTATAACTTTCATAACAACTGCTCCACAGAATGTCACTGATAACACGAAACGCAAAAGAGTATCGAAGTATGACTGCACAATTAATGTCACAAAATCTACCTATTGTAAGCTTTTTGTGTTTTACGTCATCCTAACCATTTCATACTTGCGGGCGAAAACAATAGAAACGTCATCATTACCTACCGATTCCTCGCGGCCCCTGTTCAAGCAAATCGAGATTTTCTCTATATTGACTGTATGACTGTATATTTCAACTGTAAGTACTTTCCTTAATATACGCGCGAGTTACTAGAGTGCCTCCTCGGGATTTCGCCTTCTGGGCGAAATCCCTGCGGGGGGAATAAAGTCTCTTGCTTCTAAATACGCAAACAGAAACTTAAATGTTCAAACTGTGCTTAGTTCTGAAAAGAGAATCAGTGTTCATGTTCCCCAAAGAAAATTAACAACATAGTCTCTTAATCTCTCTGGTAATCTCCTTGTCCTCTGGGGTCTCAAATTCGTGGATGGCTCTGGTGCCGCTCCAACATTCTCATTCTCCCTCTATCCAGCAGCTCGGCAGTCGATTCTGGTATGGTTGGTTGGTAAGGTGATGGCACAGGGTCTATTTCCTGCTGGGGTGTGGGGGGTGTTGACAAAGAGTCTGACCCTTGTAGGGGTGTGGGATCTCCCTCTCTAATGTATTACTTCACATGACCTGTGTTTCTGGAGTACTGGTTCCCTGTTGGACTCTCTACTACGAGGCTGTTTACGGTCTTGCTGACGACCTTAAAGGGGTTTGGGTTGAATGCAGAGCTGAGTTTTTTTAGTCTTGTCTTGTTGGGCGAGAACTTCATCACCCAGTTCGATTCTGGAGGGACTGGCCCTGCGGTGTATGTCTGCATAAGCTTTACTCTTAGCTTTCTGTTCAGCATCGCGATCATGTACTTCGTGGTCATAAGCATGGCCGATGCTTAAATCAGGGATCTTCCCTTTGACTTTCCGGTTAAACAGTAGCTCAGCAGGACTCCTTCCTGTCGTATTATGAGGAATGCTTCTATAGGCAGTGAGATACTTCCTTAATTCTGCTCTCCGTGGTTTGTTCTCTGCTTGAGCAATTTGTAGTTGTTTCAACAGTGACCGATTCTGTCTCTCGACCTCTCCGTTGGCTTGGGCCCACTCGGTAGTAACGTTCTGATATATAATACTATGCTGTTCACAATATTCTCTAAACTCATTCGACTTAAATTGTGGACCATTGTCTGACTTGATGGTATTTGGCAGCGCATGTGTGCGCAAGGTATCAGCCAGACGGTCTATGATCTTTTCAGTGGTAGTGGACTGCATAACTTCGACTTCGTAAACTCGGCTGTAGTAATCAACAATGACTAATAGTGAATGTCCGGATGGTAGTGGTCCCCTTAAATCTACTGCTAAGTCTTGCCAGGGTCCATCGGGTAATGAGGTGGATCGAATAGGTTCAGGGGGATCTGACCGTGCCACCAGCTGACACCCCAGGCACGCTCGGCAGTGTCTCTCAGCCGCTTTATCCACCACTGGCCACCACACTTTGGTTCTGAGGTTCTGTTTGGTGCCAACCACGCCCAAGTGGCCTTCATGAGTCCTTGGCTACAGCTTACTAGGAATAATCATGCGGGTACCTAGTAAGCACGAGCTGACTAGTGACACACAACTCCCCCGCCACTATCATATACTGCCTACACTTTTCAAGCCGCCCCGTTGCAGTAGCCTTCCTCACTTCTCTCAGTTCTTCATCATCAGCAGAGGCCTCTTCTATCTCACGGGTTGTGAGTGCTGTTGGTGTTGCACTTACAGCAACAAACCTAACATACTCTTCAGTACACCGTTGGTGTTTGTCAGGTTCAACCTTCCTATGAAGTGGTCGCGACAATGGATCAGCAATGTTCTCGCGCCCAGGCCTGTGTATCACACTGAAATAATATGGCTGTAATCTGAGAACCCATCGCTCTATCCTTGCACATGGTCTTGACCGTGGACCATATATGACCTCTAAAGGCTTGTGTTCGGTCTCTACAACAAACTTCATCCCATACACATAGACATGGAATCTCTCACACGCCCACACCACACCCAGTGCCTCCTCCTCTGTCTGGGAATATCTCTGCTCGCATTCGGTCAAACTACGACTAGCATAACATACCGGTGTCCATGCACCGTCCTGCTCCTAATGATAATAATAAATAATAATAATAAGAATTTGTATAGCGCCATATCCGTAGGCTCATGGCGCTTTACAAGTGAATACTTCAAACCGAAAATTTTGTAGATTGAAAAATTTACTTCAATAATAAAACACAAAGTTAAAAATTCTTATCTAAAAATTAAAGTTAAAAGTAAAAGTAAAAATTAAAAATAAAAAAATTCTTATCGCAATATTTACACTATATACATTACTCTAACAGAACTTTAATTAACATACTCTTTAAATAAGAAGGTCTTTATAGAAGTTTTAAATTTTAAAATGTCATCATGAATGCGTATTTGTTCTGCCAGTGAATTCCAAATTGTAGGTGCTGCAAATGAGAATGATCTACAGCCATGTTTCTTGAATTTTGCTGATGGTACTGTCAGAAGCCTCTTAGAAGAAGGGTTGGAACATTTCTGTTATATAGGAAGTTGCTAACCCATGTAAGGCTTTAAAGGTTAACAGAAGCATCTTGTATTTGATACGGCTGTATATGGGAAGCCAGTGTAACTGTTCGAGAATTGGCGTGATATAAAGATCTTGTTTCCTGGAACGAGTTACAGGGCGTGCAGCACAGTTTTGGACAGCTTGTAGACGATCAATCAGAGATTGAGGAAGGCCACAGAGTAATGAATTACAACTATCTAATTTAGAGGAAATAAAAGCATGAACTAGGATTTCAGGGTCTTTTTGTGAGAGACTGTCTCTTACTTTAGCTATATTCCTAAGATGAAGAAAACAAGTTTTACATAAGGTAGTGACGTGTTCGGCAAGAGTCATTTCTTGATCGAAGGCGACTCCGATGTTCCTAGCGGGACTCACAGACGTTATTCGTTCACCGGATACTTGGATAGCCTCAATAGGCGGGAGTGGGCGATGGCTGGCATTCAGAATAAGAAGCTCGGTTTTTCCCCTGTTTAGCTTCAGTTTGTTTCGGACCAATCAGGAATCAGCATGACTCACACATGCTCCTATACGCGCTAAAGATGACTGTTGCTTGGCTATAATGAGCCTAAAAGCAAGGTAGAGTTGGGTGTCGTCGGCGTATAGGTGAAACTCGAGTCCATGATGTCTCACAATATCGCCCAAAGGGGAGATGTACAACGAGTGCAGAATCGGTCCAAGAACGGCGCTTAGCCCAACTGGACTGGCGTGCGTGATTATCTTGGTGGGTGCATTCTTATCGAAATATGCCAAAGTGCAAACTTCTGCCATCTTCTGTTTGAGACATTCAAAGGACTTCTTCCGCTCTGGCCCAAATTCAAAAGGTGTCTCTTTCCTTGTCAGTGGCAAAGTGACTGGGTATGAACCGGCTACTGTAGTTGGCTAAACCCAGAAAGCTACGTACATCTGACGCACTCTTTGGTTCTTCCACCTCTACTACTCTACCTCGTCAACTGCGGGAATTGGATATCGTCTTCGCATGATTGCTTGGTTTGCCTGTCTCATGTCAACACGTAGGCGGATTTCCCCGTTGTTCTTTGGGACGATCACCACAGGGTTGACCCAGGGGGCTGGGCCTTTCACTGGTTCAATTATTCCCAGGTCCAACAGATCTGTGGTCTTATCTCGGATCTTTCCTGTCAAATTAAAAGGTATCCCTCTATAAGGCTGTGCAATAGGTTTTACAGTGCGGTCTATATCCAGGGATATCTGTTTGTTTTTCAATTTTCCGACACCCTCAAAGACCTCTGGGTACTGCTCTTTTAAACTGTCAGCTTACTTGTTACCATAGCAATATCAATGCCAACTTTTAACACTCCCAGTTTTGTGGCTGTTATCTTTCCAAGCAGTGACATTCCTCTACCTTTTTAATTACCAAGACCTCAGCTTTGGTGGATCTATCACAAACACTCACTGTACACTTAAAACTACCCTTAACTGGCAGTGGCTGACTAGACGGGGTAGCAGCTTGTGACTCACATTTCACACCCTTCACCTTTAGCTGTTCCCACTTCCCCTCGTCAATAATGTTGCTGTTTGCCCCAGAGTCTATTAACATCTTAAGGTCTACTCCTCCTACTTGTACGGTGACCATTTCTGAGTGTTCTCCTTTTGTAATACTGAATGCATAGTCATGCTGGGGCCCAGGGTCATTGTCATCGGGTTCCCTAACAACCTGACGAGCGTATGACTTTGTCGTTGTAAACTTTTTCAAAATGATCCTTCCCGTGACACTTTCTACATGTTTTGCCTCTTGCTGGGCACTGGGGATCACGACCGAAATGTCTCAATAAACCACATTTGAAACATATCTTATCTCTCCCTTGGAAACGCCCTTGTGTGCTAGTGCTCGGATTGTTACTTCTCTCATTGATTTTATTGATAATTTCTGATTCTTCCCCCTTTAATGAAAGTGCAGCCAGTTTGGTTTCTATCTTTTTGCATTTTGTAGCAACCTCAAGGGTGCGTATTAAGTTCAGTCCTTGGCCCTCTTCAAGCAATTTTCGTTTAATGTCAGTGGAAGTGCACTTATTCAAAACTGCATCATCTCTTATCTGGTTGTCGGTATCAGTGCCAAAATCACAATCTTTAGCTGTTTCCCTTAAGCGAGTGACAAACTGTTGAACTGTCTCACCCGGGCTTTACGTGATCCGACGAAAGGTCTGGCGGGAAAATGCTGAATTTACCTGTGGCACGAAATAGGCGTTGAGAGCTTCAACAGCACTGGCGTAATTTGTAGCATCCCCGGTTTCAGTTAAGGTGGTAAATATCTCCTGTTCATCAGGCCCAGCCAGATGGAGTAACATTGCTCTTCGCCTCTGTTTAGTTGCTGCTGTGGTTCCTTCGTTTATAATAAGCCCTTTCCCGTCGGTGTACAGTTCTAATGAATTGAAGTTAACCACCTCGTCCATCGGGGACTAATCGTCGCTGGATCAGAGAAACAATCAAACTTCGGTAACACGTTCTTTTCCATTCTTTTGTCGTCATCGCCAATGTAGTGATCCCAAGAGCAAAAAAAGTATTCAAACTGAAACAGATTTAACTCAACCAATTTCATTGCAATCGTAACATGGCCGCCGCTATCAAAAGCACATTGTCAACCTATCCCAGCATACTTAGCGGCCTAAAACATTACACACACCTGTTAGAATCCCTCTTGATGTGCTCTTTCGTGTGTTCAGGTTTTCTGAAGCGTCTTTTTGTGCCCTGACATCTTCATTCACAGCATTTTAAAACTTCGTCGCCATCTTGACACGGAAACGTACGGAAGGTTGCCATGGCAATTCATATGAAATTACAAATTAAATTTGAAATTCCGCGCCAAGAGTAAGGAGTAATTCCTCACCTATGATATTACAATCGATGTTGCCCTTTTTCACTGCCTCATAACGCCAATGCCTTTGTCCGTTTGAGGACACCCAGAGTAGTATTATAGTAAGGATGAAATTGAACGTTATTACGTAGGAATATTATTAACGCCAATGTGGTGGTGGTGGTTGTGGTGGTGAAGGGAGGAAAATGAAAAATTGTTTTTGGTGGTAGAAAGAACTAGTTTGCCTTCATCCTCAGTAAAATTCCCACGATTTGCGCGCCAAGAATCAGTGAACCGGAACTGGAATAAGTGACAGGAAATAGAACTTGCACAATTACGTTAGTCTTCGACTCACAGACGTATAACGCTTCTTCCTTTGACAACAGGAATCAAACAATGAATAGTTTTCTTAGTTTCAAAAGTCGACCAATCATAAAAGCAAACAAAGTTAATTTCATCCCTACTACACTACTATTCAGTTTGTTTACGGAGAGTTTAAATACACCATACCCCCTATATATATATCCCTTCTAAAGGATCCTTAAAGTGGAGTTAATATTTCGCAGCTATTCAGTCCAAAACATAGTTACTTTCACTCGTCAGAAAGAGTAAAAACTCCAGATTTGCGGTAAATATGGTGTAAAAAAAATTTATCAACGGGATTATTCTGTATCTAAGATTTTTACTGTCCTTTTGGCGTTGAAATAACTATTTTGAAAATTATTGTGCAACTGTGAAAACTTTTATTGGTTGCTATCTTAAGGCTGCTACAAAATCTAAGGCGTCAAATTCGCTACATTCTTCTCGATTCTTAATTCCAATGTCTCTAAAAATGATCTCACAAAAGTACACTTTCGCGTCTAATCTTGTATTCATAACGACATTCATTCAAAGCAAAGTCCAATTTGGAAACAATCTTTTAACAAGTCTAGGTTTCACTGACAGAGAAAACGCTAAGGGCAAACATCCGGTTCTATATAAAAAAGGTGTTTGTATTCTTATTTCAATCTTAAAGGTCTTAAAGGCTTGATTCGCATAAAAATAAGTGGCTTCAATATTCGGTATTACTAGGCATGAGTTCATATCTTCACAGCAACAGTTTACCATAATTCTTATTTCAATTTACATCTATACTATTGGCACTACCAAAACCATTACCATTACCGTTTCGTAACCATCTGCCACTTATTGGCCATATTCGAAAGAAGCGAAGAACTGGTACGACTTATTACCATAAAGGCTCTAGGGAGGGTTTGGAGAGACAGTAAAAACATAAAGGACAGCAGCAAGCTATACCTGAAGATGCACTCAGGGGTATTCTAAATGAAGAAGACCCTGGTTGATCAGGGTCTGTAGGAATTCTTTAAAAATGAAAATTAGTTCCATGTCTGAAACTATAATTGCAGTTTGGAACAAAGCACTTGTGGTGCGTTAGACAAGACAATACAATGCTTTATGTGGAGTCTTATACAGTCCTATGTACATCGACTTTATCCAAATAATTTAAAATCATAACACACATTGCACACTAGTGGAACTATCATCAATGTTAACCTAAAGAACTAATGATCTTCTTTTCTCATAGCAGTCGAATACGTATTTTGCAATTAACTTTTGCACTGGTTTGTTCTTGCTCGGAGGGTTTATTGAACACAAAGCTTGGAGCCAGGTTACTCTACACAGCAACTAGATTTGCACCAAATATGTATTCACTCCTGACAGTTCTTTGAATAACCTTCTCTAATCCTCGAGAGTCTGGATGGGAAATGGAGGCGGGGGGGGGGGGGGGGGAGGGGAGGGGGGCAAATGTCATTTGTCAGTTAAAATTTAGGCCAGTTGCCAGTTGTCAGTAAACCCCATCAAGACCCTCATTCACTCCTCTGCAGACTCACCGCGCAAATAATGCAATAATGCTAGCGTTATATTTATAGGCTAATAAAGACAAACTTGCTATTGGTTTCTGTGTACTTTATTACAGGAATATACAGGCAAGGATTGGGGAACCACATCGTAACCTTCTCCATGTCCATGGCTGGTTAATCCCTGAGCCCGGGGTTTTTCATGTTTTATCGGAAAAAGCCGACTCAGATGTGACCACCACCCTTCAACAGGGTCAGCTTCCTCTGAAGACAAGAATGAGGATAGCGTTGGATGTAATCAATGGAGTAAAGGCGCTTCATAAGGCACATTATTTACATCAGGACATCAAGGCAGATTCAGTTCTGGTATGTTAAGGCCGGGAAACATTAACTTTTTCTAGGAGGAAATCGTTAAATGAAAAACGGAGAAGTAATGAACCGTCGTTTTGCAAAACGGGTGTTTATATTAAGCGGGCAGCTGAAATTTTAACATAGTAATTACGTTTGAAAAGGCCGTCGGAATCACAGTACTCAATAAACGCAACTCCTAAAAACGGGACTTTAGAATACCACCTCTACAAACACAAGGATTTTGAAAAACAACTTTAAATGACTCGGTGTTTATAAGGCTTGAAACATTTAAGCCGCAAGTGGAGTTTTAAAGGAGATCCGACGATTGTCGATTTGCAGCCAATCTGCAAAATTCATAATTATTGCTACGAAGGTTGAACTGTTTCTCTTCCGGTGATCTTGTAATGGCTGGTATTGTGTACCTTTTTCGTATAGTTCTTCTAGTAAGCGACTCTTGACTCTAACATCTAATTATTATCTATTTTATATTTATTCGGCAACAGCTGATGAGAGACGGTACAGCGAAGATTAATATGTCCAAACCTGAAAAGCCATTCGAACAGACGCGGCAGGGAACACCTTTTCATATCTCTTTAGAGATGCATAAAAACTATGGAAAAGGTTTGCCACTCGACTTCTCCTATGACATCTATGCGTTTGGTGTCCTGCTTTGGGTGCTTTGCGAAGGATCTGGGTTGCATCGACCCCGAGCCTACGAGAGGTACAGCACTATCAAGGCCATGAAGCTGGCAGTTGAAAGGGAAATTTATCCAGAACGCCCCGTCGACACCACTGATGCTTGCTGGGAATTGATGACGAAATGTTGGCGCCAACGTTGCATTTTGACAGTGGATGACGTTTTGAAGGAGATGGAGGAAATATTTCATAATTGGGTTCAATAATGGCAGAGCAACTTGTGATGAACTCGACAAATTATGACATTTTGTTTCAGTAATTAAAAAAGATATTTACGTCACAGATAGTAGTCTGCTACACAGCCGTTTTTAGTGTCGTCACGCAACGCTCCTCCCCTGACTAACGGCTGCTGAAAATCGAACCACATTCCTTTCCCGCGATTAGCCAATTAGAATTCAGCTCCCATTTTCTGGAGGAGCGTTGCGTGACGACACTAAAAACGGCTGTGTAGCAGACTACACAGATAGTTGAAGATTTCAAAAGTACAAAGTGTGCTATCCAGCTCTTAGAAATTCGTTGTAAATTCAAACGGCATGTTGTGAGAGCACTTCTAATTCTGCGGATGCTTAGCCTTGTAGTCGTTTCGTTATCTGCGTT
Organism: Porites lutea; assembly: GCF_958299795.1. Classification (NCBI taxonomy): domain Eukaryota; kingdom Metazoa; phylum Cnidaria; class Anthozoa; order Scleractinia; family Poritidae; genus Porites; species Porites lutea. Next base: position 32,526,612 of record NC_133208.1, read on the forward strand.
ATTAAATCATAGAGCTATGAATAAGGGCCAGCTTCATTTCTTTATAACTGAGGGTGCTGGAAAACGTCCGTTTTTAAGGCGTATTTTTTATTGCAGGGATATATATATATAAGCAAATAAGCAAAGTCAAATAAAGGTGTACTGTACTTGTATGCGTTTCATTTTTGAGCTATTGGTATTCAACCAAAGTTGGTTCATGTTGCTTAGCAACAGCTATGACGTAAACTGTAGGTCGGGTCAAGTAACGGAAATAAGGTTAAGAACTGGGATGTGGGCGGTTTAGGTAACACCTCCAATACAATGATAACGATATCACGACATGCATGCATCGAATGAGTCTGGTGACATCCAATGAGTCTGGTGTCTGGTGAGCCTGGTGAGTCTAGGTGTCGTCTATTAGAGCGGTTTTCACTTGACTGTCGAAAGGGATTGGTTTTGGTTTTGGTTTTGGTTTTACTTCGCCCTTTGGTTGGCTAGTGTATTTACTTTGGTTTTGGTTTTACGACAGTCAAGTGAAAACCGCTCTAGTAGGCTACTTGTAGCCAGCTAGAAGATTTTGACACGTTAACAAAGTTGTTCATTCATTTATTTTTGAATCTAGAGTACTTCGCGTGACTTGCATACGATGGAACGGACGGAACGCATTCAGCATGTAAGATGCACGTGCACCGGTTAGACTTCAAGTCGAGGCTGCAGGTATGAGACACTGCAAGTACTGGTGACCGCAACTATTCAGTGACTATTGTTGAGTTCTGCTGAGTCAGAGTCTCTTAGACCCGGCTTATGGCTTAAGTACTGATTCATTTCGCTTGTTTAAAAGAACATTTAAACGATTTATTTAATTCTTATTACGAATTGCATTGTGTACATCTGATGAAGGTAATAACCTGCGCCGTGAGTAAATGAAATGTATTTATTTAATTAAAGCGGCATTCAAGACATAAATTATATGATCCCGGAAACAAAGCAATTACCATAACAAGTTCTGTGCCAATCAATAGAGATATTTACATGAGGCGTATATTCAGTAAAGTGATCCCAGGTAACGAAATAAAGGACTTTGCTGACACTTCTATTGTTTACCGATCAAAATAAACCGGGTGAAAAAGAATACGAGCGAATTCCGACCAAGTTAACCTTGAGACGCCGGACATATCACGTTTAATACTGCACGAATCTATTTTTCTAACTTCTTCTAGAGCGGTATTAGTGAGAGTACTACTGAGTAAAAGTCTGTTTATACCTTCATTTCATCATGCTGAGAGAACAAAGAGATAAACCATGGAAATCAAGAAACAGTATCCATTCGATCTGCCATCCAAGCCGTCTGTTATGAAATTTCTTCCCGGAATTTTTGTAATGGATGATTTTAAACGGTCTAAATCCCCTTTAGGAAGATGTCTGGAGAAACGCCAGTGGGGCAGTGAGACTGATATTCCACAATCTTCACTGCCACCGATTTCAAGCAACGACACGAGAAAGAACAATAACTACAAATGGATACCGAATAACAGCAGTGGGAAACAATTGTATTCCAACAGACCGCCGACTCCCAGTCCGGGTAGAAACCCTGATTCAGTCTTTTCTTTCGGTAGAACATCCAGAATTTCACCTTCTAACTTATCACATAGGCTCTCTCTCAGCTTGGATTTAAGGCCGATTATTGGTGGTGTTGACCTGCGCCGGCACAGTGCTGGATTTGCGGATTCTTCTCCCGAAGTTGAATACAGTCCACGACTGTGTGCACGAAGTCTTCCACCGAGTCCAAGGTTGCATCGTAACCAGAGGATTCACCATCGGAATTTAAGGCGAATGTCGAGCGACTCTGAACAGGGTGACTCAAAAGAAGATCGCATCATAAATTGGATACGTGATGTCTCAGAAAAAACTCAAGGTCACTCTCAAACTCAAAGCTTTGACGATGACGAAGAAACTTTGTTTAATTACCCTATGGAGAAAAATGACGATTTAGGTTTTAATAGTGTTAATGGCCTTCCTGTGATTCAAGAAGGCCGAAAAACTTAGCAATCTTTAATAGTTTTGACAAAATTTTGCACTGGGGTTGAGTTAATTGCTCATATGAAATCCCTACTAAAGTAGACGACTTTGGAAATAAGCTATCAGTGACGGCGTACCGTTCTTAGAAGGATAAATTAAACCACTTCTGTGTGTCTGGGCTTTTTGTGTGGCCGGGATTTGGCCGTATCTTTCCAATTATAAGCACCTGTGGCTTTCCGCGAACCATGGAATTGAAACAAAACTAAATATACCGGCATGTAGTGTGCAGAACACCTTGACAATTGTGTATTGATCCAGTGAAACCCTTTTTAAAATTCATAGGGTTACATAAGTTTGTTACAAAGGAACAATTTTGCTTTTGGCTTGCTAAGTATGTGTGAGCAACTTCTGCCTGCTGGAGTCAGTCAGAGTTTTTCTGCGAATTAAGTGTCAATTCGAACTGACAACGGCTTTGAAGCCTATGTATGGAGGCAACTAAAAATGGTGGTGGTTCTTAATACACATGCAAGCTTGTACCTTGTGGTCTATACCATAAAAATCGTTTACCACTATTTTCACAGCTTCACGAAAACGAGACCTTCGAAATCAAGACAACTTGGAAATAAAATTCCATCAATCAAACGGTAAAAAGAGCGCCAGCTTTCGCCTGCTGGCCACCCTTGCGATCAAACCGTTTGATTGATAGAATTCCACGGAATTCTGTTTTCCAAGTAAGAGTTTGGATCTCGGAAGACGGTCGTAGTCAAAACAGAGGTAACAGTTCCTTCAAGGGAAATAACTTTTTAGGTGTGAGTATTGAAAAAAAGATTTAAAAGTTATTTTGGAACGAGATAAACTGCTACGATATTTAGTAACGGTCATGTTCATAGTTTCTTGTTAATTTTCATCGTCTCACCAACCTATTTTTCTGAAAAGGGACAAAAAGATATCAGAAATTAAACTCTTTTATTACTCCAAGAATACAGTCCTTACTTCAGTGAGCCGTCAAATGTAGTTCAGTAATTGCATATCGCATTTGCCGGGTATTAAAGCCGGGTTTCATGCCTGACAGGAAACGAGTGAACGTCACATTCTGCCTTCGTGCTCTCTGCAGGCATGCTGGTGTTTAAACATTTACAGAAATTGCCTTTACAAGCAAGATCCTCGTTATGACGGCTTGTAAAGAAGTTATTTCTTATTTTTACCCAACCGACGATAGGCGATGGGAAAGGAATCAGTTTATTGGCATGGCGTGATTCAGCCATGTGGGTGGCGGAAAAAATCACATGTACATAATTATAAATTATGTGTGTTAGATGATGCAAATAGAAAATTGTACAAAAACTGAAGAATTCTATTGTCCGCGTTGTCGTTTTTAAATATTTACAAACATTACAGTTCTTATAGTTTAATATTTTATTACGTGCAAGCAGTACCTAATAAGGTCAAGACGCATTTCTAAGTCATCTCTCTGCTAATAAAGAATAAAGATTTATCTTGACAACTAAATATCATCTTTCGCACTTAATCACGATTCGTTATTTCCTTAAAATGGGGCTTTTTTTTAGCTGTCGACTGACTTCTTACTATAAAAAGTCTTTTTAGATCTAAAATCGATAATCCTAGTGGCAAGAGGTCGCGCAAGACCTATTTACATTAAAAACTTAAAGTCGCTAATGTAAACCGCCTACTGCTGATATACTAATTGTTTTAATGTGAATACCAATTTCAAAGGCTAAGAATGAAACCAATTGAATAGCGATTCTTTGAATAGTTTTTGTCTTTCGGTATCATGGATGAATCAGTCAAGTTCATGTTTCAGTTTTGGAAGAATAAGATAAAAAGTTATATTTTTTCTGACCCTTTTTAAAATTGTTCTTCTCTGCAGTTTTATCTTTCTTCGATATTTCTGTTGAAGCACTGAGGCGTTATTTAATAACATTTGCATTTTCTCTCAATAAAAGGCCTAATGATTTCCAAAGCTGATCAAAGACAAGGAATTATCCATCACTCCATTTAATAAATTAAATAAACAAAGGATTTTGTTTCTAAATCCGTGCAAAGCTTAGCACGACCACACTGTAGGATTTCATCAATCGCAGACTCCAAAAGTGAGAACCACCTTATAAAGCATAGTAAACAGTACCACAAGAAAGTAGTGCTCAGCAGCTTTCATTTGAATGGTCACACTTTAGGATTTCATTCACAGACTCAAAAGTTAGAACCACCTTGTACAGCATAATAAACAGTACCACAGGAAAGTACTGCTCAGTAGCTTTCATTTGAATGGTCACACTTTAGGATTTCATCCACAGATTCAAAAGTTTCAAAGAACGATCTAGCACTGCATAAATGACCTGTAACATGGATTATGAACCTTTATTCACCTCTTAATTCACCCTCTTACGTCCTTCAATTGCTATATTCATGAGCGCCTGCTATATTATATTAAATAAAAAAAATTAAATAAATACGTTTTCTTTAACAAACTGTAGTTATAAAATCCTGCAGTACAACGGAAAACAAAGTTCAACAAGATAATATCATTAAAATGGTATTAACAGGATGAACAATATATTCCATGACAGTATTCTGGTTGTCTTACTAGCTTTATATACAAAGTATTCTGTTCTTTTTTTTCACTAAGATTTACTTGCGTACATATTTTGACGCTTTACGGGCTAAGTATAGGTAAAGATTTGTATAAAGTATGACTATAAAACATTCCTTGTAAAACATTTTCCTTAGTTGGTCAATTTTGATTATAAAATCTATTGGCAGAGTCTCTTACTGTGCTTTTATTCTTCAACTTTTCATAAAACTAAAATTATTCTCTTATATTGGCCAGGAAGTGGACGAAATGGCTATCCAGTATTGAATTTGTAACCAAGTGGAGGATGTCAGTCTTGTATCTTTAGTCAGAGTCATAGTCCGGGGGTCTCGTCCAAGGCTGACTCCTGAACAACTCCGCGCCTAAAACAAGAAAGATTATCTGAATTTATTTGCTTAATATTTATATACTTAGATTTGCCAATTTTGGCAAGGACAACTCAACAGCATGACGCCAATGACTGCGGGCCCTATCCCCATGACAGATAGACCACACCCAACTGGGGGTCAACGAGGCCTTGTACGTAGCTTTATATAAATGTAGCACAAAGAAGAGAAGAGTAAAAGAAAAGCAACTTAGTCGATGTAAATGTTGAGCCAGTTGTTAGTACAAGGAACTCATTCCCACGAAAGCTAAAGCCAAGCCCATATTGATTTACAAACCACCTTGAAATCTTTTATTCTACAGGTTCATCAACTTCAAGTTAAAGGAGCTGTGTCATGAAATTCAACCAAATTAGGAAATTACAAAATGGCCGTTGAATCAAGAGAAACATAAAAATAACCGCTCAAAACTTTAAAGGAAGGTTAAAATAACATAACAGATACAACAGATGTCACGGATGGGCAAAACTGAAGAAGATTGAAACGGATTAAAATTAGGATTTTTGAAAACTGTACAACCTAACAGTTTTTCAAAGTTGATCCCTGCTGCTTGCAACTTCAAAAATAATGCTCAGGAGACTCTGATTTTGTCATTTACATGTAATTTCTTTGCTTACTTAAAGTTCCATAGCGATTGAAGGCGAGTAATTGGCAAACTTAAACAAAATGAACTGGACTGCCGTGACACAGCCCCTTTAACAGCTTTAAAAAATGTACCCGTACACGTGCATTTATCCAATGCCCAGAAGAATATAGAGCAGAAAAAAAAAAACATGCGTATTCCGCGGTATCCCAGGCTACGGGTTCTCTTCAAAATATGAACTAGAAGTATACACTGTATATGCATGTAAGTTAGTATAGTGAGTCACTCTGGAAATATTTCAGAGTATACCACGCACAAGCATCGTGCAGCTAGTATATACCTGGTAGATCTCTGACCCCTCTTGCATTTCCAAGAGACTGCGCCGAGGGTTTCAGCTCTGGGGGTGGTGGACGATTTGCTCGGACAGGAGTTATGGCTGCCTGTACTGCCCAGTCTGGTCGCCCAGATCTGCTGTTAAACTTGGTTCCTGCTGCTTCAGTTTCGGGTGCAAAATTTGCCTGAAATGTTAAAAATAACGAATGATACATTTGATACACAAACTGCATGTGTTCTGTTTTACTTAATGCGTGACTCTTGGGTAATAGTAAACTTCACGAAATATAGAACCTGTCAATGAATTTTGCGTGAATAATAACCCCGTAAGAACGGGTTATGCTTGCCCACCGAGACTTAATTTGTCGAAAATGTATTTCTTCTGTTTCTATCCTGTTTCACCTGTTAGTATTTTTTGTTACATCGATTTTAATCCTCTTCTAAAGCGCGTAAATCGAAATTTCTTCTACTCTGCTTGCATGCAGTGTCACTGTTATAAGCAAGTTTTTCCAGTCGGCTGTGTGCAAAATAAAAGGATTTGAGTATGATCATACAAAATGAAGTACTGTAATAAGGCTACTGTAATAAGATGGCTACCACACAGTCAACAACAAAAGTCGTATTTAGGACTACGCTCTCTGCAGTTCACTACAACAGCCGATTATTTCACCGTGACGCCACCGCTGGTTTTCCCGCGAAATGACATCTACGGACAAGGCGTCACTACCCAGATCTGGGTAATGGTTCTGACTGGTTGAGGCAAATTTCCCTTCTTGGCAGGACCAATGAGAAGCACTTAACAGATCTGGGTAGTGACAAGTCATCAGTAAGGAATATCTGCAGTCGTTTCTTAGACGCCATTTCGCGGGAAAACCAGTGGTAACGTCGTGAAATGTTGTCTTCTCAGGCTATACTCTCCCGGACAACATGTTCCATCTACTCTAATATGAGCTAATATGAGATGACTCATGGGCTCCTAAAGCGTTTAACTATAGTCTTACCGTAGCTGGCCGTATTCTTGGTTTGCTAGATTTAGCTGATGTTCCCTTTTTAGGCGTCTGTTCGTGTTGATCACTGTGTTCTGTATGTGAGGACATATGGCAGCGTCTTGATACAAAGAAAAACAAAAACAAAAAAAGTGTCAATGTATGTATGGTTTGTTCTCGAAAACATTGTTTACAACTGAGTCAAGCACTAGGCTGGGTTTTCTTTCTGATGCCAATTCACAGTTTTTCTACAAAGTTCAAGCAGAAACAGGAGGCAAACTTCCAAGCTTTCAAGTCTGGACAACGCAACGCCATTGCCCTTTTGACTTCTGCCATCTGCTCTGGTGTCCTTTTTTTGCTTTTCTTCTGCCAGCCCCATCCCCTCCTTCTCCCTTCTTGCCTTCATTTCTGTGGGAAAGTTGCATATTCCAATGCTCTGGCCTGCATATGATTTTTCTTTTTTAAACGTATATCTCCGGCCAGATCACTGCCCTTATTATACAAACACCAGAAAATTTGTTGGAAATACATTATTGTTGACTTATAACCTCTTTATTAAATTACTATGCAAATCCCCTGGAGACGAGTTCGGGATTTTGTCACAGATGAAAAAGTTTAGGTAGACATCAGGGCTAAAAAAAATTTGGGCTGTTGCCGGTGGTATTGACTGGCCAAAGAAATTTTAGCTCAATCATGTCTCCCTTCTGACTGGTCAATATCTTAAAATTATTATTCTAATAAGCAAAAACGTTAAGTGAAAAACGATAGTCATACTTGTCCTCATGATAGAAACCTCAGGCCGCGGTTGTTCAAACGTTGGATAGCGCAATCCACCGGATAAATCACTATCCAGCGGGGAGCGTAGTTGATTTCCGTAATACTTATCCGCTGGATAGTGATTTATCCGTTGGATAGCGCTATCCAACGTTTGAACAACCGGGGCCAGAAGTCTAATGGACAGTATAAAAATATATCTTCTTTGCTGGTCACTTATTTTTAAATGTGTCCACTCAAAATAACCTGCAAACCGAACGTTTTTCTGGATAAATGGTCATCTTGGCCAGACATTGACCATTGACTAGCCCAAGGAGAGAGCAAAAACTGGGTGCCAGGCTGGGGCCATAGGGCCCTTTTGAAGCACAGTCCTGTGAATGCAATGTACTCCACCTTAATCATTTAGGTCTCAAGACTGACCAACATCAATTTTCTCCTAACAACATCAGCAGATCATCTTTTTGATGTAACTTTATTCACAATAAAGTCACAGTTTTCGCAACTCACTCACTCACAAATATTTTCGGCAACAAGTTGGTTTTAATAGCATGATCTTCTCCCCTTAACTCCCCCAAATGCCAATACACATGAAACCTAACCTATAGTGTTACAAAGTGATTGACATTTAGCATTATTTCCAGGATATCAATTAAGGATCCCAAATATCTTATCAGTTATCACGGTTCACTTTGTGACTGTTCCTTGAACTTATCAGAGATCATGAGCTAATTATTTAGCAATCAGCGTTGCCATCAAACTGAAATATAATAAAGCAAAAAGGATAAAAATATACTACGAAATATGTATGCACACTATTGGCGCATAATTCCCAACAAAGGTTATGAGAGCATGATAAACTGATGTGCAGCTGTAACACTCACCTGCACCCCCCTACATGTCCTTCAGTAGTTAGCCTTCTTTTAATATCATTAGGACGAGGATCTGGACCCCTCCATGGGGGGACATCATGGCTTGCTCCTGGCTTTTTATTTGTCATTTTAAACAAGCTTCCATGACTCTGACTCCGTGATATTGTTTTTTCAGCGGGAACTATCTTTGGAGAACCTGGTGGTGACTGTTAAAGAAAGGTTTTGTGTTTTAATTCTCATTCCTAATTATAAATTAATGATCAAGTTTATGAGAACCAATAAGTTAATAATCATGAAGGAGAAAATGCTTTGACCTTTTATCAATTTCTCTCAACCAATTCTGTATGCAATTGTATGGAGTCAGTCTGAAGCGGAGATTTTGTATTTGGATATTGGGGCTTAAAGGATAAAGTGACCAATTTGTTAGAGGTGGGAGGAAAAACACGGAAAATAATTATTGTGCTTTGAGGTAAAAAATGGTGAACTGGCTACTGTGTAGGCCAGGGTCAAAAGCTTCCATTTCAAACACAGACCAGTGAGAAGCCAGTTCCTAAAATATCAGCTTTAACATTCTTTTATACCATATACCATGTTAAAGGAGCAAAAAAAAAGAAATGGAGCAGCTGCCATGCAGGCAATATATTTCCTAGATTAAAGAGAGGTCCCATTAGGGTAAAATCTCAAAGCGACATGGCCTTAAAACAGCAACGTACCACTACATGAAATGGACACAAACGACATAAAGATGGGTTAAATACTGTCAGGACAGGGCCTACTCAGGACTACAAATGCAAAATGACCGCAATTGAAATTCAGAAAGGGAGCATATGTACCTCCCTCCCTAAAAAGGTCTCTAATAGAATCAAAAGTCGATTTAAGTGTGGTGTGATTGTAAATTGGTGAAATCTCCCTAATATGGACACCAGAGGGAAAGAGATTTTTGCTTCAAAGTGGAAGGAATTGTACAAAATTTTGCATCTGAGAACAAAAGAACTTTCCCCGAAAAAGATGTGTCCATTTTGTAGAGGTAAGTTCATTATGAGATGTTTGACTGTCTCAACATTTTTTAGAGCCATTAAGCTCTGAACATGATAGCAAGATACAAGGGTGTTAAGAACAAAGAAAAAAAAAGTTCTTGTTTTAAAATAAACAACAAACTTAAGTTATTCAAAATAATATAAAGGCCATCTCCCTGATAAATCACCATTCAGTGGATAAGTGTTGCACTACCTATGTGCTAGATGAGGTTTTTCAAGCACATAAAGCTATCCACCTTATGTAAAAACTTAAGTCAGGTTCAAACAACTGGCAGATCTTCCAGGCTTTCTCCTCTGAGGCTGGGGATATGTGAAAACAAAGCCTGCAGAGCAATCATACTCTGCACCCGTACTATTTTTCAGTAATTTCATTTTATACCCACAGGAAAACTCTGTGGAGGAGAGAGTTGAATCAGGGCCGAGTCAGGGTTCAAAAAATACCCTGCCTATAATAATCTCAATAGTATTTTTCTTGTTTGGTAAGTACCTTATATAGCTCAACTGCCCAATAGGCAAGAAACCAGGCAAGTCATCTTCTAAGACAAGTGAATCACTAACAAACACAAGCAAGAAGTGGCCCTGAGCAGGCAAACTGTGAGAGCTGCCTCCCCAAAGGACAAGCTGGAATTCAAGCTTTTTAAGCCCTGGTTGAATACATGTTTCCTACCAGAATTTAGCACATTATGCAAAACGGAAAACCTTTCCTTTACCTTAGGTCTCATGTACTGTAATCCTCTCACACACTCAAGGTAATGTCTCTTCCAAACTCCCTGTTCATAAGGAGTCGGTACAAACGGCAATAACCAACCAAACTTGAAACACTTTGGCATCCAGATCTGATCTAGTTCAGATAAATATTTCCAAAACCAGCAAACCTGTGCACAACGACAAAGACTTCGAGGATCCAGAAATGACATGATGTACACTGTTATGACTCGTGGGAGTTTCCGTGTGAAATCAACATGAGTTATAGGAATTCTTTCATCAATCAAAGAGAATGTGTATTGTAGTTGAGAATTCTTGCATTTTGATATCAGGATTTCAAGAATGATTCTTCTTTGAGCATCTGACCATCTGTCAAACTGAAATCATGAAATGAACAAATTTAATGAGAAGGATTTTGTTTTTCTTATGATTTCATCACAGTCATTGAAACAAAGGTGGTAAGTTTTGAAACGTGAAATGAAGTGATTCAACAGATACTTTTATTGTGATCATACAAGTGTTTGTCAGTATAATATGAGGACTGTTGTAATCATTTCTCATACAAAACGCTGTAATTCGGTGGTTGTGCGAGTAAATTAGCCAGTAAATTTAAGCCAGAAAAAAAGAAGAGAAAGAAAGGTGACGCTGTGGTAGTTTATAAGATTACTGTTTAAAAGCAAGTCAAACACTACTAAATACCATTGTCAGAGCTAAAAACTTAACTGCAAAATTAATAAAAGAAATCCATTACAAAAAGAAGGTGCTTTTAGTAAGCCCAAAGAATAAAATAATAAATGGTATTTCCTTTGTCAACGAATCCTTAACGTATGGAGCCATAAGTAAGTTTATACACTTAGCCTTGTGAAGATGACTTTTTGAAGTATAACAAGCGATTAATATAATATTGACATAACAGTGATACTGCTGTGCTCGCGGTGTTTTGTAGACGAGTTTGTACATGTAGCATGAATTTAAACTCACCCAGTTGCTGACAAGTTCTTTCCTTTCATCAAAGAGCTGCAAAATTAATTGTTTTTGCATTAATCTGTAAATATAACACAGGAGTAAACAGTGTGTTCGAAAAACAGACCTTTTCATTTAAATCTTGTTTCAGCGGGGTCCAAGAACTTTTGACGCCTGAAAGCTGATTTTCAGCTGTTCTTTTTTCCTTGATTTTCGAGGCCGATGTCGTATTTTCTTTCGCCTTGAAGCTCTTTGTCTTAGCATATGCACTGGAGGTGAAATCTATAGTTCTAACAGACATGTCAAAATAATATTCTTCTACAAATTCGATGAAAATCCACTCTAAAAAGTCGATCGTTGCAAAGTTACAGAGCAATGTTGTGTTGTCCAAGAAAACCGCTGACAGCTACAGTGTCTGCTACTGGTGGCTCAGGTAAAACAACGACTTCTCTAAAGAAGACTCTAAAGATTCTAAGCTGTTTTGTTTCTGAAATTACATTTCTTATCATTTCAAGGTAAAAAGATACCATAATTTTATTCAGGGAAATTGACATGAATTTTCTGTTAACTGAAAATTATAAGTGTACAACACAAATGCTAGCCCCAGTTTCCACTCGTCCGACCAGCAGAAATAAACAAAGATGGCGGACTCAGGTTTACTCGAAAAAGCAAGCTATGTACCCCGACCACCAGCGGTTTTGTTCTATCACAAGTCTATGAGTCAGTTGGCTCAAAGTATTTGTGAAAGATGTAGCCATGCACTGAAATCACCGATCGTAACACAGGTAGGACACGTTTCAGTCCCTTTCTACTAACTATATGGTTAATGTTTCAGCTGACGCTGTGGTCAATCGCTAGTGGACAGTGTGTTGATTGATAGTAACAGCTGTTTTGATCCATACCTATCCAACTATCACTAAATGATAACAGAAAACAGAGAAAATTCCAGAGGAATTTGTAAGAGGCATGTGGATTTTCGATAACTGGAGTGAAATTTACGTCATTATTGTTTGGCCAATGTTCCTAAGAGCACTTGACAAAGTTTTTGACATTTTTGGACATAATTTTCAAGCAGATCCAATCAAAGTCCAATACTTTTTATGAGTGTTGTCTTAACTGTAATTTGCCTCAATTTGGTACCCTTTCTGACAACTAAGAGACTTTTTCAAACAAGATACCGTATTCTGCAAGGTTCCCCCATATTGCATTTCACAAAATTCACACTTAAAGGAGTTAAAGTAACAGGGCCTTTTATAGAGTGAAAGGAAGCAACTCCCTACACCTTATTGTCCTTATAATATTCCTTCTTAGTTTTTGAATTCTTCATTTTCTGACAGTTGGTTGTCCCATATTTTGTGTCTTTTAGTTTTGCCACCATGCCTTCCCGTACCCAACTGTTAAACAGGCTGGATGTTAACTTTCCGAATTATTACAGAATAACATCTTTACTTTACCACATCTTTATTACAGAAAGGACTTCTTCAGTTTCAACAGAGTGTAGAGCTCAGATCTGTATCATGGCAGCAATTCCCTGATGGCTGGCCAAATTTGTTTATTGAAAATGTGAAGCAAGATTGTGCAGGAAGAGATGGTGAGCTTTGTCCTACAGAAATTCCCCAGTTATGGAACATTTAACCCAGCTTTTTTAAAACAACCCCAGCTATGACTGTTTTCATGTAAGGTCAGGGAAGGACAGCTTTTATTTGTTTATTTATTCATTTATTTATTTAGTTATTTTCTTGTAGATATAGATGTTTACTTTATTATCACTATTTTATTTGCTATACCAACTTAAATTAGCCAAGCTAGTTGCGGGTATTCATTTTGTATATTTTCCAATCCTTTAAAATTACTGAAATGAATTTGACTTGTGTACTGTAAGTGACCAGGAGTGTACAGTGTAGCCAGCCATTTTTCCTTTTAAGCCTAACTTGTAGAAGTCCTGAAGGGGGTAGAGGGGAGGATGAAGTGGGTTGAGGACGAAATAGCAAGACACGAGGATGCTGAACTGTACATGTAAACAGCTACATCAAAACTACAGCACAGCTGTTCCCACTTGCTTTAAAATGTTGCTTTCAAATATGAGTCGTAAGCAGTGAGTTTTCAACAAAAGCCTCTCTGAATTATTTATCAAGATCTGTATTTACACCTGTCAAATTCAAAAGAGACATAAATACCTTTTTGCACTTCTCTGGCTTGTGTGCACTACACCTGGGAATCAGCTGTTTAATTAGCTGTTTTCTGATAGATCGCACGTGTGGCTTTTCTGGCACTGATAATAATAATGTAAATAATAATAATACTTTATTTATATAGCACCATTTCGAGCGCTGCCCAATGGCGCTTTACAAGAAATGTTCTAAATATTACGTGAAATGGAAACAAGTTAAAGAGAGGATGGCATAAGTTTTATTGACATGTATAGGTGCAATCACTCCCTGTCACATGTGATTACATAAGCTCATTTTAACCCCAATTTTTTGTTAAGCCCAGACTTAATGGCTTAAAGGCAGCTACGCTACTGGTGACAGTTAACTTCTGATTCTTTTTGCAGTCATCTTTTTAGGCAGTTTTCACTCCCCAGAAGTTGTGTTTGAGCAGCTGTCTATTCTTTACAAAATCCCGAGGTATGTTAATAGATACTGATGTTAATAGCAGATTTCACTCTTCTACTCACTCTTCTACTCAAACAACAACAAAATATGAACAAGTATTGTACTGACGTCATACATGTATATACTTTTTAGCTGTTTTTTACAAAAGATGCTTGAATATCCATGGTTTACCTGCTACCTTCCAAAAATTAATAAACCACTTTATCAGAGGGATTGGAGTGGGCAGGGGGTCTGGTAATAACAGATTTGGAAATAAAGATAATTGATGAGTACATTTACACTGTATATTTCAGGTTATTAGCAAGATCATTTACCGCTATTGTACCCTACTTTCCAACTGGGACAATGGAGAGAGAAGAAGTAGAGGGGCGAGTTGCCACTGCAAAGGTACATTGGGGAGGTGGCCATGCCTCGAAAAAATACTTTTATTTGACTGCTATTTACTGTGTCCTTCCACAGTGTCTCTTAACCTTTGGAGACAGACTCTGTGACACACTTCAGGGTTAAGGCAGCTTGTCAATGAAAGATTATACCCACTGCTATGAATGAAGGGCTACTCTATTTGAAGATTAACCGCAGTGATTCACACACTTGGATTAACTTTGCACTAGACAAGAGAGAATCTGATTGTAGTGTCTGCAGTTACTGTCATAGCAGGTAGTCAAGTGACATTGAACTAATTACAAGAAAAAGTTACTGCTATAGTATCAATCTTGGTTGAAGTAACAAGCAAACTTGAGCTTACAAAATTAATAATATTGTATTATTTGTTTTCAATAAGCACTAGCCTGCTTCGTTTCTTGGTGAATCTTCAAATTTCAAGTCAGCTGACCCATTTTTCCCAAGGAACAAAGTTGAGGTGTCTGCGCTATAATTAAAAAGTGAACCAATGGCTAAAAATGCAAATCACCCAAGCTTACATGTATTATGAAAGCCACAAAGAACTACCTGAACTGAATCAAGTAAATTGTAATGATTCTTTATACTTTAGAGCCGTCACCCGTATAACAAAAGGTGTCAATAAAAAATTATCATGGATTCCAGTGGGAATCCGGCAGGAGAGCAGAATAAACCCAGCTGTGTTCATAGCCACTTCCTTCCCTTGCATCCACTTGATATCCACTTGATGAATGAACACAAGTATAAAGGGTCTGTTCCTTGTGTATTCTGTTGATGGCCTTAGATGTTTTTATATCACCTCTTTGAAATAATGGACTGAAGGAGATCGATATAATTTTATTAATTCTCCTTCATTTAGAGTAAATTGATACTTTTTTGATACAAAACTTTTGTTACCCTGGTCCGTGAGGTTTTCTTCTCTCCTTACTGCTTTGCAACTTGTTGTTGCTGCCTCACTGCTCGCTCTCTCTTTCGTGAACAAAAAATTTCAAGAAAAACCTCTGGGACCAAGATATATTTTTGTGGCAAACTACAAAAAATGAAAAAAGAACATAAGGTAAATCCCCAGGTGGGGGGGGGGGGGGGTACTTTAGGAATTTCTGGGTGGGGATGTGCCGCTGGGACCCTGGAACCCTTAACCTATACCAGAGCTAGTTCAGGTGAATTTTGCTACCCTATACTAGAGTAAACTCCCCAAATCCCCCCTATCCTAGAGTAGCTGTTTCCCTTGTCTAGATAAAATCTTCAACCAACTGATCAGTTTCCTGAAAATGATACCCTATTGTAGACTCAAACGCTCTGATTTATATACCCTATCCTAGAGTAAACTTCTTGAAAACCATACCCTTCACAGCGGCACATACCTATATAGCCCATATATGGCAGTACCCCCCCCCCCCTGGGGGTAAATCCCAACCAAAAGACAACATATCTACAAATAATTCTAAATATCTAAAAAGAGCTTTTATCATTATTTTTTTTCCAGACACTTGCCATGCTGTTGTCTGCCATTCCATTAACAGCAAGAGGCCCATCTCAGATCATGGTTTTTGACATTCATGCTCTACAAGAGAGGTTTTATTTTACTGACAATGTCATCCCTAGGTAACTGTGAGTATACAAATTTAATTGAAATAAACCTTACTACTGTTTGGTAATTAATGTTTGTTGTGGCCATATTTCTGGTCATGTGACACTTACTTTGTTTGTCTTGTCATTAATTATATATTTTTAAGTATGCATAAATGGAATGAAATTAAGTACCGTAGTTCCTCAAATAATAGCCGGGGGCCATTATTATTTTTTCCACACAAAAAGGGGGCGATTATTCGAGGGAAGCGATTATTTCAAACATTGCTCACCGGAAGTCATGCCCTAAATATTTTCTTTTATTATCCCATTAAACCAAAAATTGATCAGTCATCAAATAAACTGAACATGGGCTTTTTAAGTGTTCCAAGTTTGTTTCCTTGAGTAATTTTCAATGTCAATATCCTCGGCGTCCGAGGTTCAATTGTCACTAATCAGTTTAATAGCTGGATCAGGCTCCACTTTAACTAGACAGGGAGGGTATAAAAGGAAGACCAGATAGCGAGGGGGGTGGGGTATGTGGGGTTATTATTTTAAATATTTCCGTTTTAAAGGGGACTTACTTAATAACGTACTCTTGGTCTGATTATCTCAGTTTATAAGTTAGTGTAACATTTGGTTTCAGATTGGAAACTGCCATACCCTTACTTCTCCGTGAAATAACATTGCTGAGTCAACATAATGAAATCAGTATCGCATTTCCAGACGACGGTGCCTTCAAGAGATTTCACGCTATGTTCAGTTCATTCCCAACCATAACCTGTACCAAGCTCAGAGAAGGAGACAAAAGAATTGTCAGAGTTAAAGATGGTAACATAACAATTTATTCACTTTATTTGATTTTGTTTTCTGATGCGAAAAACGCTCGGGGGCTGGGGAGAGACGCCACCACCCCCCTTTCCCAAGTCGCGCGCTTCTTATTTTCGCTTTGCTCATTTTAATACGTCCGCACCATACTATCTGAGAGCCTGGCACAGGCTACAAAGTCCCCGAAAAATCGATCAAAAAATCGATCTTCGGTACAAGGTGAGAACGGTGGTTAAAATCGAAACAGTTGATGGATCGTCATTTCATGGAGCTAACTCTTTACTCGGTTCACCATGGGGCGAACTCGATTTCTTACGCGGTTTACTAGTAGGGGCTAACACAATATTGGGGGAAACCACTGGCTTCCTTCGCGAGAGCTTGATTTTCCCTAACACGCTCGATAACGATATGATTTTTCCTTCCGAGCTGCCTGTGTCACGAATTGAAAGAAGCATCTTTCTTGTAGCTACTTCTTATCAATCTTCTCAGTTGTTAATGAGCACTGACGGGCCATTAAACCGCAACATTCGTACATGTAGTAGACTACGAGTAGTCCCTCGTTTTCCCTCAGGGATAGTAGAGCGAGCGAAACGCGAGCGCGCGTGATAATTACCCCATGCGAAAAAAAGCGAGTCACGCGCGCTCGCGTTTCGCTCGCTTTTAGTCTACTATCCCTGAGGGTTGATTCCACTGTGGCGTAATTTTTACGTGCCTACGTGCGTAAAATTTAAGTTCGCCAATAAAATAGAGGCATTGTGTGAAAGGTCGTACCTAGGCGTAAAAGTAGAACCTCGCTCAACTTCACGTTTAATCTGAACACTTTATATCTTGCCTCTATTTTATTTACCTGATTAAAATTTACGTGCGTTAACATGCGTAGCCAAAAACGCGTCAGTGGAAATCAACCTTGAGGGAATATGAGGGACCACTCGTAATATATACATTTAGTAAAATCCAACTAGTGGTCCATTATCAATGCTGCGTTCTAATTGGATGAGCTACTACTAAGCTATATGTTATAGCCCACTAGAAGCGAAAAGCGCCGACTTTTAAAACAAAAAACAATGGCGATTGAATCGCGTTTTACAAGCTAAAGTTGTTTTACCTCGATATTTTTGAGCAACTAGTTGGATTTTACTAAAACAATTAATCCTCTCGCCCTCGTGGCCTCTGAGTCAATAGCCCATTCGGCCTTCGGCCTCATGGGCTATTGACTCAGAGCCATTCGGGCTCGAGGAATAATTGTTAAGTAGTGCAGCTTCCTCTTTATATTAACCACTCAAAGCTTTAACGAAATATACCCGTAACGCGGGTGAGTAAGCCACCGAATTGGCTTAATACCCTGGGTAAGAATGATATTAATAATTAGTCAGTCAGAAACCTCCTAGACTGCAAAATAGTCAACTTTTTCTGAAAATCGGTTAGTTTAGCGCAGTTAGTTGAGAGAAAGCGTCTCTCTCCAGTCTCGCTCTCCGTTTTCAGCCTCGCTCCAGACCTTTTGTTTGACTGCTCACGCGTTCTTGAATACGCCAAAATACGGACTGATTTGCAGTCTAACAACCTCCCTGCCAATCGCGCCTGATATTGCCTTCTACTCTAATAGGCGATCCTTCCGGACATCACGTGATCATCGTCGATGACCTTGTAATGACAGGAGGAACTCTGGTTCAGTGTGCTAAAGTAAGGACAGCTTACGAGTAAGCTCTCTTTTGGGGATTTATCATGCAAGTGGCGTGAAAGCCGCAAAAAAAAGTTTCAAATTTTGTTGCCTAAAATTCTGCGTACAATAATCGTTGATACAGTGTTTCGTTTCCTTGCATTTTTGGGTTCGTTTAAGAACTGAAATGGCAGATCACCTTTAAATACATTGTGTACCCACCAGGTCAGATCTGAGATTTTTAGGAAGAAACTATACGCTAACTAGCAAACCGAAAACGAATGTCACCACCGGAATACCGCATGTAAGGGTAGGCTACGCGAGCAGCTTGTAGCCACACCCAGCTACAAGTAGGGTAATGTAAGGCTTGACGTAGATGAAGTTTACATGAAAATAATAGCTAGTACTGGGTTGGTAGCTGCTTGCAAAGCCGAAAGCCTTGTCTGATAGCCCAGGGTTCGTGAATTTTGCTATCAGGCGAAGGAATTCTGCCCGGCGCGGCTAAGTGAGGTTTTTCGGGGAATTCAAATTACAGGAGAAATGTAATCAATCTTAGCAAATGAAAATGACGTTTGGGCTAGTATATACTAGCTACAGCTTTTCCAAGTGGCAAGCTGTAAAACTGACTTTCTTTGTACCTTTTAACAGTTTTATTGGGCCTCGAACAAACATTCCCGCTTGTTCCAGTAAAGATTATCCCAACACAGGATGCTGAAGTCAGACAAATTTTTCATTGCTTATTTTGCAGGCATTATTGTCATCTGGCGCGGTTAAGATCAGCGCTTACGTAACACACGCCGTGTTCCCCAAAGAATCTTGGAAGCTGTTCACTGATTGTGAAGTCAAGTTTGACAAGTTTTTCATAACAGACTCCATTCCACACGCCACTCATATTGCTCAACATCCTCCATTTAAGATCCTTTCCCTCTGCGATTCCATTTCTGAAGCTTTGTTGGGTTTCGACTTACTTCAGAGTTAAACAGAGTTAAACTTACTTCAGAGGTAAACCGTGCTACAACTTCGTCCACCCAATTTCTTTCAAATACACATTTTTTTTAAAACGCGTTCAATTGACCAGGTATCAGGATAAGACTAAATGGTTTTGTTAGATATTTATAGCCGCTGTAACTTCTGCCACTCTGGTGTACGTATAATACAGTAGACTCTCTGTTTACGGACACCTCTAAAAAACGGGCACCTAGAGTTGGTCCGTGCCTTTCTTTACTCCCTCTATTTGACTCTCTATAAGACGGACATCTCTCTAAGACGGACACTTGGTGCCGGTCCCATAGATGTCTGTCTTAGAGGGAGTTGAGTGTATTCGTAACGTCCCAGTGGCTCCAAAGTCCATTTATATTTCGGCACATGTTCAATTAAACATACCATTTAAACTATAATGCTTACACTAAAACACCACAGGAAGACCATCCCGCTTCATTGCGTTCCATGCTGAGGCCTAACAAGGACCAAGGAGCTGTCGATATCTGCCACTTGTCGGGTGAAATGGTTTCACACCACATTCATACGGAATTGGCTACATCGAAGAATTATGGCTCTGACGTCATTGTACGGCGTTCGTACGTCTTTACCCTCCAACATGTAAGGGATTTCAATTGCATGCCGCGTTAATTTTTTTGGCAGGATATTGCATGGAAAGGTGCGGTTTCTTGGCGGGAATCGCATGTCCAAATTGTAAGAGTAAGCGTTTATTGTTCCCTTCCACAAAAGCTTAATGTAAAAAGTTACTAGATTTATTGTTTTAAGAAAACGGTTAGTCTTTTTGTGGAAGCTACCCTTTTATAATTGGCTAAATTTTATTTTTAATTCAGACAGATTTGAATCTAACATTGGCAAGGAAATCGATATTAAAGCAATTTTAATCGTACCTTTCGTTACGACCGAGACAAAAAAAATCAGTTACTCAAGCATGCTTCTGCTGCCGGGGGGGAACGAAGTAGTTTTCTGGTTAATCCAGCCAGAGGTTGAAAAAATTGCACGTGAGCCGTGCCAAACATTGATGAACATGTGCAATCTCTGATTGGTTGAAAGGACAACACGCTTGTTTGTAAAAAAAGGTGCAATTCGTGTTAGATCTCGAATGTGTACTTTGAAATAGTTTATTTAGATAACATGACGCATATTGGCGAGGTTATAGTGAACAGTATAGGCCGCATACCGTAAAATTCCGAAAACACGTCCCTCCATGTATAAGCCCCTCCCAATATAAGCCCCCCAAACTCGTAACGCAAAAACCCTCCGTTAAATCGCCCCTCCAAATATAAGCCCCCCGGGGGGCTTGTACTTGGAAATTGCCCTCAAATACAAAGTAAAACAAAGCAAAAACGGTAAATTTCCTTCCAACTATAAGGCTAGTCCAATCGATTTTGAAACGCAAATTTCCCTCCTTAGATAAGCCCCTCCAAACATAAGCCCCTCAAAAAGGGCCTTTGAAAAATATAAGCCCCGGCGCTTATTTTCGGAATTTTACGGTAATTTAAAGAGTTTTTAAATTACCGAGTTTTTTAGTATTTTATCATTTACGGTCAAAGCGATTACAGTATTACATTTAGATAAAATTTATCAAAGTGAAGACTACTAGATAGCGTTTATTGTTTGTAGTGATTCCGTTTTTAAGGTGAATATTTATAATTTGTCACATCACACTCGATAGTTTTGAACATCAACTACTAGTACAATCTCGACCCCAGAACTCTTCTGCGCATGACGGTCAGGGAGGGAAGAGCTCTGGGGAACCCTGGAACAAGGCTGTCTCTGATTGGTTTCAGTGAAAAAAAGAAACAAATAAACAATAAACGTGTTTCTGAGTGGTCCAATCAAGTTCGCACGAGAGCGGGTGAACGCGTGGCATGTGAGCGGGTTTTCCCCTGGAAATCAGCGTTTCAGTAAAGAAGACGCCCGGCTGATTCTCGAAACAACATTTGCACGACTATTTAGGCAGAATAACTGGATTCTCCAATTTTACAATAATACATTAGCTACATATCGAAAACGCTGTGTAGCAGAATGACGATGACTATTACATTTTCTTGCCAAAATGACGCTGGTGACGAGCGCTTACTACTTAGTATTGAGAAAATCTCGTACTCGTAGTGGTACTCGTCTTAGATGGAGCAAAGAAAGGCTTCATTAAAGGAGAAGCGCTCGGGCTTTTTAAGAACTTATTATCAAAAATTTCGAAAATTGCCCTGATAGAAAGAGGCTACCTTGCCGCTATTGTAAGAAAGTACCTCTCTGAGGTAAAATTTGCCGATAAGAAAACAGCCCCTCAACAGAGAAACAAATCCACCCGTAAAAAAACTACTACCTTTTGTTACACAATACCACCCAGCTTAACCTAGCCTAACGAAAATACTAATGAGGAAATTGCACCTTATACAAAACCAACAACGGCTAAGATAAATCTTTAAGGAGCCTCCCCTCATATCATATCGCAAAGGAAATCATTGAGGACCTACTAGTTAGAGCGAAGCTCTGAAGGTCAGATGACGTCCTTTACGACCAAGTGCATTACTCCAGTCTTGTGTTGCCTGTATCCTGGTAACCTGAGATGTGTCAAGTTTGATTCCATGCTTTCTCGGTTAAGTCCGACCAAGGGAGTCCCAGGAGATCCCAGGGGATCGCATTCACGTCAAATTCCCCATCCCGCATCCCTTGTCATGACGCAAGTTAAAAAAGCCCTATATCACCTTCTCATCGATATCTCCCTACTCCCACAACATTTCATTTTCTCCCTCCTACCTACCTTTTTAACCCCGATTTCTCCCTCCTCCCTATTCTGTACCTCCTCTCTAGTAGTAGTGCACGCGCGTGAACCAGCGTCAAGTTGGCGGGAAAACGTCAGAGCGTTTGTCATTCTACAACGGGTTTAGCGAGAATGTCGTAGTGGCGAGATCAAGTTATCAAATGAAAGAAGTTTTATCCTTTTGCTATCGGAAGAGGGCTTCACCTCCTTCAGTATAAATAACCGTACTAACCTTTTGGTTAAAAGAAAGTAAAATGAAACGTTCCGGGGCGTCAGCTATTATTTGAGAA
Source organism: Porites lutea (assembly GCF_958299795.1). Lineage (NCBI taxonomy): Eukaryota > Metazoa > Cnidaria > Anthozoa > Scleractinia > Poritidae > Porites > Porites lutea. The sequence goes on from NC_133208.1 coordinate 32,548,975, forward strand.
CACGCACAATAATCTCGTACTCATACTTGTTCTCGTCCTCAAATCTAAAGCTCTCTATAGACCTTGTCACGGTTTTCGACGCCATCTTGACGAATAGGCAAACGTGTGAGAAATTGCAGTGTTTGTATGAGAATCTAATGTCGAATAATTTCCGTACAACGGCTGTTCTGAAAAAAATATCAATTGTAAACTAAAGCTACAAAGCAAAGGATTGTCCTAAAAAATTTGGGAGGCGTACCTGTGCTTAAATTTCTCCGGAAGCTTGCTTTCGATTTTTCATATATTTGTCTGTAATTTTCCCGGAACTTTCTTACAGACAAATGTATAGAAAATTTAAAAAGGTGGCTCTAGGTCTTCTAGTGCATGTAACGCCCTCATTTTTTTTCAGTAGAATTCTTAGGAGAGAAGCTTTAGTTTACAAATCATATTTTGATCAGAACAGCCGTTCTACGGAAATTATTCGACATTAGATTCTCATACAAACACTGTAATTTTTCATGCGTTTGCCTACTCGTTAAGATGGCGTCGAAAACCGTGACAAGGTCTATTATAGTTAAACTGAAGCCCACTGATTTTCTAACCCCCAAAAAACTTACGAAAGCCCTAGGCCTATCTCTACAAGCATGAAAATCATGGATTACATTGTGTTCTTTACAAGTGTTTTTGTTTTTTTCAAGCTTAGGGACTGAACAGCGACAAAGTTATTCTGCGATGTATTAGAAACACCTGAAAGCCGGAGAGTACTCCCTGCCTGTCATATGTCGACAAAGCCAATTTTCAGCCGGCTAGAGAACACTTCGGAACCATTTGTGCCAAACTGTTCACATAACAACTGAAAGTCAGCCTCCCATATCTCACTATAAAAAGGTCGGTCAATTCTGTCATTAAAATTTATCACATGGAGGCATCTCAGTAGTCAACAAAGCGTTCGGCAATTTTAATATTATCATTTTTATTTTTAAATATTTCTTTTTACAATCTGTAAAAGTGACCATGAATTTTGTGAGCGCTGATTTTTAGGCGGGTTACAAGTTTTTAAATTTCTAATATGGCCATTCCAGAAGGTTTAAATACGGTTGTGTTCTCTACTGATTTGAAAAAGTTAGGTTGTATATAACGTTAAACATGCCTCAAATATCATTCAACCTCCTTCAATCAACGGATCCACAAGTTTAATGAATAAGAATCATTTGGAGACCCGAACCAATCTTCAGCGTCGTTTCCAAAGTCATATTCCTCTTCTTGCCCTTCACTAAAAGAAGCCTGGTTTGCTTCAGTTATTCCAATCCCGTGATCAGCACGTTCACAGCCTTTTCCTCCACCACCAATCATCATTACTGATCCATCTTTGCTATAGTGACACCAAAAGCTGATCTTGTTGCTGGTGGCGAGTCTGCCATTACACTCAGCCTGTTTAAATCCCTCTGTTGTATTGTACTGACCGCCATATTTCACGGTGCAGTTTCCCAGGCATCTGTAACTGGACCAAATCTTGCGATATCTAAAGACGCCGTAACTTGTGATTTTTGATCGAAATGTTTGTCCCTCCAAACAGTTCCCTGTGGTCTGCAACAGTGGCGCATGACTGGAGTCATCACTGCGCGTGATCTTAAACTCTCTACCGCTGACCAACCAAAAAGCTGGCGAGATCATGTCAGCATTGACTAACGGATCAGTTGTTGTTCCTACTGCAACAGTTTGGTCATACCACCAGTGTCCATTGTCTCGCATCCAGTTCTTGGTGTCGCTATTTGAAAATCTTGCTATAAGAGTCCAAGTGTCGTCACAGTACACCTGCAGAAGAATAATTCTTTTTAGTATATACTAAAACAGTGAATAGTGTCTTTCGGGCGCTCTGATTGGCTACTCAAGCAGTGAATATCCTGCAATATTCACTGATTCACCTCCAGTTCCTCCGAGCGAGCGACCCCAAACTCGCGTACGTTGCGAGCAAAATGCTTTCCCGGTTTGCTGCCGTAACAAACTAAGAAATTTCACAACCAATCAAGCAAGCTATTTCCGAAATACATGAAGGTGACGAAGTTCAGTTTGAAAGTTTTAACAGGTAAAGCTTTGTCTTTTTGACTTGAATAGTTATCGATAAAACCGGTGAAAAAGTTTTTGTTTACAAATGCAAATTAATCTTAAGTCTTGCGTTACTTCATTTAGTTGACTTGTTCATAAATAAGCTTAAGACTAAATTTAATAATCTTTTTTACAGAATTATTTTAAATACAAACAGAATTCACAACTCCTTTTGAAGAAACTTCCCCGCAAGAGCTAAACAAACGCCTTCAAAAGTTTTATTTGTCGCTAAGAAAAAGCGACGACCGCGGCCGTTCGGTCATCGCGCGCCAAAATTGTAATCGTTGGCAACCAGGGTGGTTGGCAACAGTAAACAGTGTCGGTGGGTAGTAGTGGGTATTTACCTCGCCGCTTCGCGGCCTCGGTAAATAACCAATACTAGCCACCTCCACTTCGGTGAATAATTGTTATTTAGTTTTGGGGTTATAATTTCTTATTTTTTAGGAAGAATTCTTGCGAGCGTTAATGCTCAGGCACATTGCATTATTTTTTGAGTTGGGAATTTTTGAAAATTGGCTCGCTATACACGCAAAAATAGATCGTTCAGTAAAGTCACGTCACTTTTGCGAAAAGACTGATACTGAATTTTCTCCCGCTTAACGCCGGGCCTCCAATATCCCTAGGTAAAGGGAAGCCTGCCTTGGACTAGGGAAAGGGGGAAACCGGCCGGGCTCGCGAGTACCGAGTATATAATAATTTTCTTTGGGAAGCTAATCCTGAGCTCTTTGCATTTCCTTTTGTTTAACTGAAATCCGTCATCACTTGCTTGCGTTGCGAGATCGTCTACCACTTCCTGAAGACAACTCTCTTGGCCTTTATCTACCACCTCAGAGATTGTGGTATCATCCACATATTTCCACATATCTGCCTCTCCTGCATTCAAATCGATATCATTAATCACTATTAAGAAGAGTTACGGCCCTAAACGTTGTCCCCCGAGGAACACCGACTGGGATGTAACGCCACTCGGAGAAGCAATCCGGTGCCAGTTTAACCCTCTGTCTCCTATCCAATAGAAAGTCAGCAATCCAGTATAAGATGTGGTTTGGAATATCGTAATCTGAGAGGGCGCTTTCCATTTAGGAAAAAAACCCGGAAATTTCGGTGGGAGCAAAAGTGGAATTTCCGATTGGTAAAAAGTTGTTCCATTTGGTCCTAAACCCCGGTACGTCGCGGTGCCCGACGGTGGACCTGGAACTGGTACAAACTACGCGAAACGTAAATGGAACACGACATTCCGTTCGGAAATTCCAACCGGGGAAACGGGCCCACCTTTTTAGATTTTCTACTTTTTCTGGGAATTTTCCAGTGGGATGAACCGACGAAACTTGTTCCTTTTACCCCCGAACCGGAAATTCCGGAAATTTTGACTAAATGGAAAGCGCCCAGAGTTTACGCACTAAGATATTGTGATCAATGAGGTCCCCTTGCTTTCCCGTCTCCCACGAGAGTCCTTTGTTCTAGCGCGCCTGAATCGTAATTCCCTCTTCCCCAGTTCAAGAGCCTTCCTCCCTGGCTAAATCAACGAGGAACCTTGAAGGATACTTTCCTGGGCATTTATTTGTGTATAATGGCAAGCCTAGTTGTAATGAACAACGAATTACCAAACAGAAAAATAATAAACAAAATGAATAGACACACTGGAATAAATGATGATAAATAAATAAATAAATAAATAAATAAATAAATAAATAAATAAATAATAGACAGAAGTTTCCAACAAACGCTTTCTCTAGTAGGCCGAGTTTGAAATGCGCACCGTAATCGACAAAGTACCGTTGGTACCATATCGGATAACAAAATGGAGTTTAAGCTCGGTTCACCGGGTAATAACTTTGAAGTTTACCTTAAATTTGTTTGAATCAAAATTTAACTGGTAGATTCCAGGAGATGACACATCTTCGCATGAACGGCGGTGATCTAAACACAAGGAATAAGACCTCACGTTCGAACAAAAGTTTTGAATAATATCTCTATATATTTGAGAACATACAAACTCGTTGTCAGGGCTTTCCCTTACACCATTTTCAGAGGGAAAATCCCTTGGACGAGGTTGAAGAACATAGCTTCTTATCTTTTGGAAATTGACCAACCAGGCAATCGTAAGCTTGATGACCTTTGCTCCGACAGAGCTTGAGATACTAGCTGATGATATCCTTTAAACCTTCAAGCAAGCCCTAATAGCGATCAGGGCCCGGCTTCTTGAACGATACGTAAGAAAATCCAGGGTTTCGCTAGGTCTCAACCAAGTTTTGTTTGATGTAATGGAACATGTTACTGACACTAAATTACAAAAAAATGATGCCTTAACTTGTAGAACTTTAGTAGCAAAAGTTCTTTAGAAAGTTAAATACAATCGTGGATTAGAATTTAATCCTGGTTTAAGGCAAAGAAACTTTTGAAAACTCCGCCCAGCAACTCTTTATGTTATGTATCAATGGTCAGTAATAAGGAATAAAGACGTACGAACTTCACCAAAACAGCTCTAAAGTGCACAGTGATAACTTCCACTGACAAGTTAAGTGGTAGCCCTTTCATTTATCTATTAAGAGCACTGCATCCGTTTTAACTAATTTTTATAATTAATTTTATGAATAAATCCCTAAACCAGAAGTTTTCTTGTCCTTTTCGCTGCCCAAGATGAGCCTTTCAGCCCAGCCGGCTTTTGCGTCCTTTTACGGACCGAAATGAAGGATTTCCCTCCCCTCTTATATACCTGAATTAGTGAATTCCCTAATTTTTCATATACCTGAAGCCTGAAAAAACGTACCCTTTCGGGGCAGGCCTGCTTTCGGGCTTAGCCTCCCCGTATAGGCTATTTAAGGGAGTACCCCCTTCGGGGAAGTTGGGGGTGGAGGGGGAGGGGTAAAGGGAAAGACTTTTTCACTCACCTGAGCAAGTTTGTTCAATCTCCCTCTCGATTTCATGGAATATTTTTAGAACCCTTTCCCTTTCCCTCCTTATTTCGTCTTCTTCTTTGCCTATCGGCAGGTAACAAACTGAAAAAACAAAATAGCTTTTATTGTATAAATGCCCATGAAAAGATACTTTTGTCCAAGAAAATAAGAAAACCACATTATCATCATTGTCAAGATAGTCACAATCACAAATACAGTCATGGCCGCGATGATCAAATAATAAATCTTAATCTTGCTTAATCAGATCATAATCATCATCGTAATTATTATGATGTATGCTGACTGGCTCCAGTCCCCCAACTAATTAATGATTCTTCATAACCAACTGGCGATTGCCATTTTTCGAAGATGCGAGCAATATGCTATCGATTCGATGTTACATTTGATTGAAAACTAGGCTGGAAAATAGTGAACCAAAAAAATAAAAAAATAGCGTTCACGGCTATCCGAAAACGAGATAGCTGAATTTCTAAAACTGAACGGAAGAAATGCAAGAATACGCAAAACATATTGCTCGATGGATATTAAGGCCATTTATACGAGGAAAAATAAGACGCGTCTTAAATAAGACGCGAACTGTACCATTTACACGAGCTTGTCTTATCTAAGACAAGAACAGCTCGTATAAATGGTTCGCGTCTTATTTCTGTTCTTGACTCGTTTTCATGTGAACGTTGCCCGTAGCAACGGCAATCCAACGTGGCGCGCCAAAAACTTACGCATGCGTACTATGCGTTCGCGTCTTATGTAAGACGCGAAGGTCATTTATACGAAGTTTTTCTCGTCTTAGCTAAGACGCGTCTTATCTAAGAACAGGTGTTAAGGGCTGTTCTAAAATAAGACGCGTCTTAGCTAAGCCGCGTCTTATTTTAGACGAATTGTGCCGTTTATACGGAAAGTTTGCGTCTTGTTTAAGACGCGTCTTATGTAAGACGCGTTTTATTTTTCCTCGTATAAATGGCCCTATTATCTCCTTCTTGATTATTTAGTATCTGCAAAAAAAAAAAGAAGGTTCATATCCTGAAACCGTGCCGAGAAATAGGCCAGAGTTAAGTACTTAGAAATATTTTGCATGAATAATAAAACAGTGAATTCGGCTTTCGGATGATATGAAGATCAGAATTATGCTGATCTCAGAGGCTCGATCTCTCGCCTTGATCTGCAAAATTCTTCACATCATACTTATTAGTCTCATTCAATAATACTTTTTTTGGTTATAATTATATGGTATTTGAACTTTTCAAACAATTCCATCTGTAATAAACAATAGCAAAATTTAGCCTCTGGCCTCTTCCACAGACACCTCATCCGTCCCCTCGTCTTCCAAACGATCGTTTTACTAGGACCAGATGATTTCTTTCGCAATTTGGGGGATGGGGTTGATTGTTCCATTTTATTCTGTCCAAGATTGTAGTTTGTTATTGAAAAATACGATCATTTCATTTTTTACTTTAAATAAAATATTTAAATTTCTCAGTGGCAAAAATAATTACCTGGATTAACGTCCTGTGCCATCATCATCGTTGGTAATATGATTACGGAAATGAGGATCAGAGTTTTGATAACAGCCATCACCGACGGAAAATAATATCTATCAATAAATTTTAAAGGATTGTTTTCAGATAATTTAAATGGGTATAGAATATCTTACGCTACTGTAATTTACTAAGGAACAGTGTGCAATTATTAAAATAAATACTAGAAGTTCCCTTAATTACTGTAAAACTAGTGACCTCTATTAAGCGGTCGCAGTCACCTTTTTCAAGGAGGTCCCAACATGTTACTTTGTCTTCACTTCTATTAAGCCATTATCTTTGTGAAGATGTACCACGCTAGCCGTGCAACAGATCAGCACTGAGCATGGAATACAGTAGTCTGTTACTCTAGGTCTTGTGTTGACGCAAGAAGAAGTTGAAAGTACACCCTTTGCAAGGGGTCACTAGGCCTTGTTGTGTTCTAAGGGTATTTCGCTTCGTAACTATTTTCATTTTCTTGATACACTACTAGATTTGTCAAAATCTGTATTAAGCGGTCAGTTAGCCATTCCACAAGGGTGATCGTTTAATACAGGTTTTTCTGTACACTGAAATGACAAACAGAACTGTATTCAAAAGAATTAAACAAAGTTTGCCTTAGAACGCCGCCTTTATACTCCTTGAAACTAGAATCTGTAACTACAGAGAATTCTCCGAAGTAAGACATCGTTTTTGGGAATTTGTCTTTCTAAAATGAATTAATCTAACGCTAGTCTTCAGAACAGCTAACAACATGTGCCTGGAATTAAAGCAATTAAATTTAGATAGTCTTGGGTGAGGGTTAGGGTTAATATTAGGTCCTTTGAAAGAAACAAAAGGTTTATTCATGACTATCTATTAAGGCCATCCCCATAAAATGTTTCGTTTCCCATCGCCCGACCGACCCTTTTTTTTGGAAAAGAAAAAAAAAAATCGAGAATCACTTGTAAAGAAGCAAGTACTTTAATTCACAAGCACATGCCAATCTTGTCTTATTAACACCAATTGTCTTAAATTATTATCGATACTTTGTTTTTGTAGCCTTTTTAGACAGTTGATAGTCCTGTTAATATACATCTTTTACCATCTGATTATATCTTGCAGACTAAACGTGAGATTTAATATGCATTCATCTGTTCATTCTTTTTTTTTTTTTTTGCCCGACCGACCGACCCACCTACACGAGAGGGACGGCGATGGGAAACGAAACATTTTATGTGGATGGCCTAATACGTAAAAACAAAAAGTGGAATTGAAAAAAAAAAAAGCATCCTCATGATTTAACCCTAATCGATCAAAATTGTTACTGTATTATAATGGTCCAGAGGAGATGTGTTTGTCGTTAGAACATCAAAACCCGTCGAAAACCTCTGAAAAATGGGTTATTTTGATCGCGTTACAGTTTCGTTATACATTCTATAGACCGCAAACCAAGAGATAAAGGGCTCGCAAGATCGGCTTACAGTATAAAATACGGAAAGGGAGGAAACAAATTTGGTGCCGATTTTCGAATCCCTGAAACTCAAATGGAATTTAATGAAATCGCCTTATTTTATAGTCTGCTACACAGCCGTTTTTAGTGTCGTCACGCAATGCTCCTCCCCACTAACGGCTGCTGAAAACCGAACTACATTCCTTTCCCGTGATTAGCCAATTATAATTCAGCTCCCATTTTCTGGAAGGTGTTCGCGCCACGTTTGCGGTACTGTGACTCCTCCAATCACAGCTTTGCTTTTATCGGTGCCCCATGTGTGAATGACAGAATAATCAAAATCGTCGCGTGAAAACAAGCAATTAAGTACAGTAGTGTTGTCGTAGTCGAGTCCTATTCAAAATTTGGGAGATAAGCAGCAGCAGCAAGCATGTCGAGCAAATTGCGATGCACAACATGGATGTGCTCACAAAGTTGCCAGGTTAGTTTCGGGAAATAGCTCATCCATAATTTCTAAGATTGCTTTTTGAATCAGTACCCTTGAGAGTTAAGTCTTCACAGGAACACAATGAGCACATCCGGCACATTTAAATTCTTCATTACAAATCAGTACATATGCACGTTAAATGAAGAACCAACCGATCCTGGTAAAAGTCTTCTAGGCCCATCAAACCTTTTTTTCACTCGGAACTTTCTTGACCGCTTAAAACAAACTTTTTTGCAAATTAACCTTTTCGTTGCTTGAATCTAAATTCTGCGACGATTGATTGATTTGTCGAAAACTGAGAAGCGTACTCGCTTCCTAGCGCCCTGCGGCTCACGTATTGTCAAATTTTTTTATACATGATTGGCTTGTTCGTTAGACCACAAACACAAAGGGAAAGGAATGTAGTTCGGTTTTCAGCAGCCGTTTGTGGGGAGGAGCGTTGCGTGACGACACTAAAAACGGCTGTGTAACAGAGTACTTATTTTACTAACCTGATCTAGAATTCTTATGTATTTGCCAAATACTGTAGGAAAACGGCATAAAAAAGCGTTCAAATTCATTTTCTGCGACCGAAATTTACTGCTTCGAGTTAGCGCTTCGTTCGCTGTGCACCGCAACAAATCACAGGCAGACCACCCTCTGTTAGTGGGGGCCGTTGTTGATTGAAATCTGAGCGACGATCTTTTGTTATTTATAGAAGAAATACATATGAACAATACGGCGGCTGTAATTTGTTCCAAAATGCAGAATTTAAAGCAAAATTTTCAATAAAAGTTTAAAGAAAATGTTAACTGAGTCATATGTCATGTTTTTTTTTGCCGTCCCGTGCTGTTTTAAGCGCTATTTTGCGAGATGAATATTTGACCTCGGCGGTTGATTTTCAAAATGGCGAACAACCAAAGTCGATCTGGGTCAGATAAGAAGTGAAAAAATCGTTTACAGTAGATTCATAAAGATCCCATTGGGCTAATTAATCGTGCTAAGCGACAGGTATAGACATTTTTCAAGGTGAGACTTTAAATAAGTAATTCATTTATTCACACGAAACTCCTCTGGACCCTGTGTAAACTTTGTACCGACACAACTTGCTTTAGAGCTTCATGATACTGCCTTCCAAGTTAATTTAAAACTTTTGAAAATAATCGTCTACTTCAGGTTCGCAACGACGACAGCGACGGCAACGAGAACGGCAAAATAGCAAACGGTTTAGACAGTAAAACAAGACTGACTTTGCGCGTGCATCACGCTTTTTTTGTACACTTCTTTGCCGTCACTGCACTACTTCGACGTGAAAATGCCTAATTTCACAACGACTTCCTCTTTCTCACGCTTTTCCTGTATTACAGTACTTTAGAAATGAACTCCAGAAAAATTTCACAACGACTTCCTCTTTCTCACGCTCTTCCTGTACTACAGTACTTTAGAAATGAACTCCAGAAAAATTTGCCAACATTTGACGAATTAAAAGAGATAAAATAAGCTCGATAAAGTTTGAAGCAGCGTGAATTCACTTTTTAAATGCCGTTTTTGTAGTCTTTGCCGTCGTTGCTGCTCCCTTATGACAAGCGTACCTTTAAAAGAGTTCTACTGTTCTTTCTTTTCTTCTCGGTAGATGTGCTATACTTGACGTTTAAGTTGTCCAGCAAAGGAAGTGTTCAACGCGGTCAAAGTTGTTTGCTTGAATAGTTTTCCTTTCTGTTCACCCAACTGCCAAATAAAGATTCAGAGCCAGAGCCAGAGTTATATGTTCAGCACCCAGAGAGTCCAAATTAATGTATACTTAGTTCGCTAGTTAAGTAGGAGCAAGAGCCATAATGACGGAAACGCGCAGTCTAGCCTTGGCATATGTGAATTTCACCAAAGTTATTTTTAGACCAATTAAACGCTCGAATTAATCGTCTGTTTCTTTTCATAATTAAGCGGACTTCTTCTCACGACTTTCTCACGAGGGAAACAGAATTTGAGTCCTCTTCGGACAAATCATCGCTTATCCTACCCATTATGGCTCTTGGTAGGAGTGTGCTCGGGGAATGTTTTTTTCTGGCAATCTTCACTCAAAGAAACTCTTGACGTGAAGGATTGTGGATCTTTGGAAGGACGCCGCATCTCTTCCTGCCGGGGAAGATAGAGTTAATTGAATTGTTTCTTATCTTATCTTATTCGTTTTAAGTAAAGCAGATATTTAATATTTTAATGTTTTTTCTTAATGGCCCGAACCTATTTATATGCGTGTTGGTTATGTTTTTGATTTGCGTTTTTCAGGATGAAAAATTTAACCGATTTGTATGATTTTTGGCATTGTCAATAAACAACAATGGAACTTTAAGAAAATGTTATTTATTTTCTTGTAGGTATAAAAACCTTTGAGATATCGCTATATATTAAAGCCGCATTTTTACGAAAAATATAAATGACTCCGAAATCCCACGACAGATTTTTCCCTAACTTCAGCAAATAAGCCTCAGAGCTTTCTAGTTTTACATCTGCAAGTTTGAAGGCAATCGTAACCGTAAAACTTGCTGCACAATATGCTGGTCAAATTTAACCTTAAAATCCTACGCTAACAGATTTGTGAAAGTTGACGCACAAATAGAGGAAGACTGCTGACAGACAATCTACTATCTGAAAGGAAATTCCTAACTAAAGCTTTATTGCAAGAAACAGAGTAATCAGAAACCTACGGCGAATACAAAAAGCACTTTAAGAAGAACAACTTCAAACTGAATGCGTGGTGATATTAAAGAACTTCTATTCATCAAACTTACTTTGTAGTTGTCCCTCTCTTTTAGAAACAAATCGTAACAAAGCAAAATATAGCTCCTACTGTACGAAAAACTGTCAAGCGTTTTTAGCGTCGCAGGTTCCCGTTTTGAAGAGAAATAAGGCTACCAACTTCAGTTTACTTCTAACCATCCATTTTTCAGCTGCAATGAAAACCCTTGTAATTGGTAATTTATTTACGCTTTTAAGACTTTCCATCACGTTCGCAGGGGCAATTTGCTGGTGGGGATAATGAGAAGAATAAGACGATTGTCATATTTGTCTTCACCTTTACAGCTATTTCGAAAAAAGGTTGTCGGAAAAAATGCACGCGACAATCCCGAAAGGCATTGTGGGTGGTTTTAAGTTCACTGTTCGTTAAAGAAATTTGAAAGAATTGGTACGAAAGGCCGTGGAAATGTGTTTGCGAGTGCTAAAGGAACGCAACAAAGGTAGGTTCGACAGGTACAGTCGTCAGAAATATCCCATATTACTTTTCGGGATTGTCGCGTGCACATTTTTCCGACAACCTTTCTCGAAATAGCTGTATTCCCAAGTGGTGATAATAGTAATAATGAGTCTTTATTTCATCAAAAGATAAAACTACATATCTTATGTTACAATAATACGGAAGATAAAAACCTATGATAAAAATATCTACATAAAACGCTCTGTATTAATTTTCGGGCGTGCGCAGCCTTTTGTCCTAAGATTATGTACATAAGTCTTCTGGACAGGAATGATATCTTTCAGTGGGTGGCAATCCCTTGATATTATTTTGTATAACTTAATAAATTTCAAGCAGATTTTATAACCAGATCTTGATCGGACTCTTCGCGTAAGTATGCAAATCCTTCTGGAATATTCTCCCCATCTTATATCAAAACAGGAAAATGGGTTATTTGGTTTTAGTGCAGCAGTATCAAATGACGTTAAATAAAGTTTCCTACGTCCTGTTGTTGTGATTATTTTGACTGTGAAACCCACATCAAATGGAATACAGCTTTTATCGTTTTAACTGGTTTTCTTTTAAACGACAATCTAAAAGTTAAGGAAACAAAGATTTTTGTCGTTATCTCGAGAAGAATTTGAGTAAATGCTTTAAATTGCGTCGTTTTGAAATTAGAGACATGTTTCATACTGAAAGGGTAATTGTGTTGTCTTGCCACTGTTTTTTGTTGGCTCGTCAAAATCCTCGTCACTCGTTAAATGAACGCCAACTAAATTATTACTCTGCAGCATTTGTCTTAAAAGTCTGAAAAATAATAGCGCATGATCACAAAATGGGGGCCATGCGTGTCCTTTTTCATTCTGTATTAGGCTCCAAAGTACCCGGTAATGATTTTATAAAAACGCTTCATCATTTTTCCACGGCGAACTATTTTGATTCTGAACTTGAAGTTGCAAAAAAAGTTAGAGCGGACCCACGCCTTCCTTGGAACATTTTCACGTTCTCGACATCGGTTGTATGGAGGGTCATCACAATCTTTATTTGGCTTTCAACTTTGTAAATCCGCATTCGATTAATCTCTGTCTTATTGTTTATGGCTTCCATTCGCAGAAACAACGCAATCGTTAACGACATAGATAAAAAAGGAAAAAGCCAAGAACTTTTAGAGAAAATGTCGTTACACTGGACGATGATTTGCTTTGGGATTCCATTTTCATGCAGAGGAGCTTGAGTATGGTCAGAACTCTTTTCAGAACAGAGAAAATGTTACTTTTCTTATTCCCCTCTTCCGCTTTTCTCCTAGGAAAAGGCTTATTTAATATCTTGAGGTAAATACGTTATCGTATACTCAGCTGGATCAAATTTCTGACCTCGTGACAAAACTGGTGAGATTCTAGAGTACGCGTAGGGTTGGGGGAAGGGAGGGGGGGCGGTTGCGGTAAAGAGGAAAGTGGAACCTGGGCCCAATTGATTTCCCTCAAAGATCCTTCAAGATGTCCTCCCTTCTAAGCTGGATTATCAGCGGCTGGTCAGGGAATAAGCCCTTGTTCCTCTTCCTTTCTTTTCGGGGACGAAAAAAGACCGTATCCACCTTTGATTGCGAAAGTAATGGGTAAGGAGCCGAACAATTGGTGTCCTACGCACCTAACTATAAGATTTTGAGCCGATGTTTTGATAGTGATTGATAAACAAAATGAAGAACTTAGCAGATGCACTCACTGCTTGATCGGTGGGTAATGTTCTAGCCGTACGACCAAGTTTTGCTTCACTGAAATCAAACCGAACTGAGCAAATACATAGGGTTATGATCAACGAAAAAGATTCCATCCATTCGTCTTTAATGGGTAGGAATGAGATGGAGTAGGTCAAATTCAATTTTACTACAATAACTCTGAATAGGCCATTTTACGGTTATGTCTTCAGTGTCCTGCCCTCGGAAGCGAGGCCAGAGGTCACCTTTGCCTATTTTTCGCATGTTAGTTATGTAAATTATCATGGTCACGGCCTGATCGCATGAGGAGAACACGATTTGACTTTAAAAAGAGGATGGTTCAGCCTAGCTTCTATTCAAAGACCAGGACAACAGAACACAAAACTGTAAAAAGGCCTATACGTAATGAGCTTGTGAATCTTCTGTGCATGCGCTGTTTATTCGCTTGGAGTGGGTCATTACGCTTAACTGCAAATTTAACAAAAGACAACAAATATCCATAAATTCAATAAGAACACCTGAAACACAAGAACTACTCAGATTCTTCAGTGGCTTAGTTATGAGCTGCAAATGGACAAGTTGTTGGACAGGTGCTGAATTAAAATCTGAAAAACTGATTAAGCTGTTTACCGGGCCTTTGATGAAGCTGAATAAAACTAAAACAACTAATTGGAATAGACATATCAGAAATCTTGCCTAGCTTTTAATCCTCCGTGTTTCGTGGGGAGGACAGTTTTCAGAGCAGAAAATTGGGTTATACGCAATTTGCAAAGCAAGCTTAGAATCAACGAATCCACAAGTTTAATGAGTAGGACTTGGATGGAGGATTGTTTGTTTGAGCGTCATACCCAAAGTCATATTCAATTTCATTGCTGCCATGTTCAACAAAAGAAGCATAGTCAGTTTCTTTAATTCCAATCCCATGATCAGCACGACTACAGCTACTTCCTCCTCCACCAATCATCATCACTGATCCATCACCACTATCCCAGTCACACCAGAAGCCGATCTTGTTGCTGCTTTGGATGTTGCTGCTGCACTCAGCCTGTTGAAACCCGTCTGTTGTCTTGTACTGTCCGCCATACTGAACCGTGCAGCTTCCAAGGCACCTGTCACTGGACCAAACCTTACCATTTCTAAAGTCGCCATAACTTGTGATTTTTGATCGAAATGTTTGTCCACCCAAACAGTTCCCTGTGGTCTGCAGTAGAGGCGTGTGACTGGAGTCATCACTGCGCGTGACCTTAAACTCTCTGCCGCTGACCAACCAGAAAGCTGGTGAGATCATATCCGTATTGACTGACGGATCAGTTGTTGTTCCAATGGAAGCATTTTGGTCATACCACCAGAGTCCATCGTTTCGCATCCAGGACCTTGTGTCGCGATTTGAAAATCTGGCGATAAGAGTCCAGTGTGAACCTTGGGTTTTGACGTCACAGTACACCTGTGTAAAATCAAGGCAACCTCGAATTAGATGAAATGAAATAGATGAATTTTTCAATTAATGATGTTATTTAGTAAATGACGTTATTCTAAAAGAATGACAACAAGAACCAATTCTTGTCTTTTAGATTGCCTGCAGTCAGCCTTTTATCTTAAAATCTGTCCAGTTCTTATCCCGACCGGTACAAATGTAAACAACGACGTTAGACGAGAAAAGACTAGACTGCGAGCAGTGCCTTTTTTTACAAAGTTACATGTACTCCAAGCGTCACCCATGGAAGCAAACGGCGAAGCCGCGAGTCGCGATGAACGAAACTGCTCGCAGTTGAAATCATTTTTTTTCAAGGCTTACCAACACTAAGTGTTAGTTAGCCTTGAAAAGGGTAAAATGGGCGTCCGGAAATCGTGGAAAAAATTCAAGTTTTGTATTTTTAACCTTACCTGAAATTTGTTTGAGTTTACTTTTAAGTCATATGTTCCTCCCGTTGGAGAATGTTTGGACACGGCAGCTTTGCAGGAATCTTAAAATTAAGGCAAACAACACAAATTGAACTATAAACGGCAGAAAAAAAATTGAACTTTATGATTAATTTCCCTTTCTAAGTTTCTATAAACTATAATCTACTCATTGTTTTAGTTGATAAAAGAAAAGAGGTCGCAAAACCGAATTGTCCGGTAAAAGAGGCTTGACATTTTTTAGACTGTATATGAATGAACTTTTTGTGGGGAGGCGTGATGCCCTCGAAGTTCGGATCTGGATGTCCGGGTATTGGCCTTGTCATTGCCTTGTTTTCTTAGACAAGAAACCTTGCTCCACTTTATCGCTTCCTTCACTCAGGCGCCCCTGTGGACAAATGGGTACTGGCGAAATCATTGCCAAAGGTAATCAACTACCATAGCCATGAGCGGGTGGGGGCGGGGGTGTAGCAACACTCCCAGTCATTCCGTGCTAAGGAAACCTGAAGTCAGCTGCTGCCTAATGGAATACTTAATTCGTATGCAGACTTTGCGATTCCTTTATAAACTTAGCAACTAAGCTGCAGTGTTTCAAGGAGCAACGCCCTTCAGAGAAAACTAATACCGTCGCAATCTCGCTCAAAAAACGACATCCCCATAATGAAGTACTAGCCCACCCGTTCAGTGGATTAAAATTTTACAAATCCAGTGTTATAATGAATACCAGGCGTCCTTTGGATATTTAAAGCCATCACAGCCGTAACTGAACCAAGTTTGTTTTTAGCCGTACAAACGTATGTTCCAGTGTCTACAGCAGAGAAGTCTTGAATTGTCAATGTTCCGTTGGTAACACTGCTCCGTCCCCTTGGTAAAGCAACCAAAGGTCGTGTCCAGGTGATCACAGAGGGTGGATAACTAAAGGCTTCACAAGTTACTGATGCTACCGCTTCTTCTTCTATAACAAGAAATCGTCCTGGGACTCTGGTGAATCGCGGGCTAACTGTGAAGTAGAAAGAAGTGAGTGACTTTATCAGTCGAATCTCAAAGACAATTCAATTTAATTCCTTTTGATTTACACTGGTTCACTTTGCGATTGTCACTTCCTCACATATTTCCTTTTTTTCGATTCACTATGTCTGTCTTAATGTTTTCCCTCGCTATAATAATTGTCAAGTGGCGTATATAGCATTTTTTCTTTTTTGAATTGTTGTTACTGTTTTCATCATTAATAGTATTAGTATGACAGATCAAAAGGAGTGATATAGAATATAGATACTGATGAAATACCAGGATTTTTCCTTTTACTAAAAAATCATATCTTCATCGCGCACAGTGAAGATACTATTTTTATCCTTCATGCGTGAGGATATTGGTGTCGCCATGATTACTAATATGATTAGCCAATTACAAGAATTACAAGAGTTTCAAAAAGTTGTGTTTTATGTAGGAATTTCATCAGTATCTATAAAATAAACAGCATATTACATGGCCGCTTGGGGATACGAATTTTATCTTCTCGTGCTGAAAGTATCTCTCACTCGCGGCCATGTAATATCTTAAGATAATTATTATTGTTTGAAGACTTGATCCCGTAGTGATCGAATTGAACAACCGGCTCTTGATAAACCGTTTCTCTTGGTCAGTGTTCTCATTATTTTTTAGAAACTCTGCATTTTGATTTCCACCTTCACTGCAATCAAAACTGGAGATTATGTCACTTGATTTAGTTATTAAACAATTGATATCAGCAATGAATTCAAGAAACTAGCCAAGTTTCGCCGTGACTTGAGTTGAGTTCAAATGGAAAATAAAGAGTACCGGGTTCACATTTTTAAATAAACTAATTACCTTCAACAATAAGCTCAACAATTTTCTCATCTTGCCCCAGCATATTAACTGTAATGCATTTATACTCCCCAGAGTCATTGAATGTCGAGTGTATTATATCAAGCCTCCCGCCATGACCCAATTTCGCAATATTATTTCTCAGTGAGCCTTTCACTTTTGTCCAGGTCACCGTAGGCTTTGGGTTGCCACTGGCCGAGCAGTAAAACGTAGCAGAATGGTTCTCTCTCACTGTTTGTGTGTTAGGAGATACAACCGCTACTGGAAGAGAAATAGATTCTCCAGGATCACCCTTCAGTCCCATCATTCCTCTGGGCCCCACAGCACCTGTTGAGGTTATTGTAACATTATTCAACTTCAAGTGCTTCGCTGCTGGACGATATGATTCTTTATTATATCCGTAGGCGGACAATATGAAACGAATCTTGTTATCTAATTGGCTACCCGAGCAGGCAAGATGGGCGCGGGCAAGATGGGCCTATCTTGCCCGTTCGGGATTTCCGCAATGGTCCCGCAAGAAAAGTTCTCTTTTTGGCCATATAATAAAACCGTTATTGACCAAGCTTGTTTGTTTCTGATGGCTGCATATTGGTCTTGTTCTTTTTTGCGTTTTTATTGAACTCGAGTTCGTCTCGGCCACAACAACGCAAAGATGAACTTGGCCAATATCCAGCCATCTTGACCTCACGCTTGGTCAATAACGCGTATATATCAAAAGTGAATTCTTACATGAATAAGGAATTTAAGGCAGCATGTAAGGGCAATTAAAGAACAAGCAATTTTATTTGAATACTTGCAACTTTGGAGAAAGGACCCTCTAGACTTTGTTTTATAAGTTAGAAAAAGTGTTTAGCAAATGAATTTAAGCAAGGAGAAAATTCAAATACGTTAAACCTCGCCAGATTAGAAAGGCTTTCAAATACGAAGAGGCCTGTTTTGTTGTTAATTGCAGACAGCGAAAACCGTGCACAAGTTAAATCAAATTTTTCAATGGTTGTATTGAAAACTTGTTAATTTTCAAATTCTTCTCTTTGAACACTTTACCTTTCTGCCCTTTCTCTCCTTTTATTCCTGGACTTCCCATAATTCCTTGTTTACCATGTCTGCCGGAAGGACCCATAATGCCTTGCGCACCTTTCTTACCCTTGTCACCAGGCCTTCCTCGTCTTCCTCTGGAACCTCTACTTCCTTTTTCACCAGGAGGACCTGAGACGCAGACCTTTTTTGAAGGCTGACACCAGGATTCTGGTTTCAGTTGGCTTATTCTTATATTGATTTCACGGCGTACTCCCTCTATTGACAGCGAGCTGTTGCTTGCTGAGTTCATGCTGCGACGAATCCTTGTACTGGCCAGCATTTTATTGGAGTCTAACAGGAGTTGCAATAGAAACACAAAGAAAGTCGGTGGAGTAACAGGTTCGGACTCCATAGCATTGTGTTAGCTGAAAATTTTACATTTCTTGGCCAAGGCGATCTAATTCAATGCTTAACGACCTTGCCAGTCTTTCATTAGCCTGCCTGTATGTGAGCAAGCTCTCCATCTGGGGGAGTCGCGAGAAGTCACGCGACAGCCGCGCACGCGATAAGGGACACGAGTACCCCTCGCAGCTTCGCCGCTCGCTTCGTTCGCCTGCTCGCCCGCTCGCCCGCTCGCCATGATTGAAGAGCTTGCTCGCAGGCTTGTGTTTCATTTAAAAAATATCAACAAAAAGGGAAAGACAATTTAAAAGTAACGGACGGCAAAGCGCCTCATTTAGTACGAAATATGAAAGGAATTAATTTCTCACAGCTATATCCAGATCCAATGATTTCCCCCGTATCCAATTACTGTACCGCTAGAACAATGTTTCCTAGCTAAAAAGGTCTTGAGATTTATTTTTAAAGTAGCCTAGTCCCAGCCTAGTATCAAATGACGTTACATAAGTCTGTTTTCTACTTCCTGTTGTTGTGGCTCGGTGAGTTCAGTTTTAAAAATACCTATACTAATACTCTTTAAATGCAGTAAGCGACTCGAAGGCACGTCGGAAATTCAGGTTACTACAACGCCTGCTTTACCAGTTTCAAACAACAAAGGAGAAATTAATTAAACAATAAAATTATTTCTTTGTCTAAACCATTGCTATAGAGGCAGTGTGGAGTGTCTGAGACACAGGCTATGCGCAAGACCGGTTTAATTCTTTTTAAAAATTAAGGCCATTTAGATTATGGATCTTGTCTCGCGTGATTTGCTTTTGTCTTGACCGCATTCGCTGTATGGCTTTTTTCTCAAAAAATTCTCAGCATTTTTTTGATGCACGTGAGAGTTATTTCAGTGGTCAATAAGTCGTGTCAACAGAGGCACTACTACTTACATACATACATACATACATACATACATAAACTTTATTTATGTGTCTTGGAATGTCTAGCCGATGGGGTTAAGAACCCCTCTACTAATTGGGGACACCTAACAACCTAATATAGTTACCTAACAATATAATATAGTTAAAAACCTACTAACTATCAACTAATGAAATAATTGATTTAAAAAGATTAAGAATTACAAAGGATGCAATTGGAGCAATTGTCGTCGTCTATCATTACACCTAGATCAAATTTACGAATACAATTTTTGAAACTAAATAATGATGGGAGAGTTCTGATTTCGCTTGGTAGCTTATTCCACAACTTTGGTCCCAGGTAGGTGAGCGAGTTTTTACCATATTTATTGGTCCTAAATCTGGGAATGGCGAACTCTGCCGTCCTCAAGTTGTAGGGTGAGCAATGCGCGTGAAATAGCTCGGACATGATGGGGCATAGTTTGTGTTTCACCTTATACATAAGGATAGCAATATCTTGCAGTCTTCTGTTCTGAAGAGTCGTTAGGTCACTTTTGTCCAGCAATGCTTGGTAGCTTGATTGCTTATCTAGGAAAACTGCGCGCAGTGCTCTTTCTTGGACCCGTTCAAGCTTTCTTTTGTCGGTGGCACTACAGAAATGCCAAGTCAGGTGGCAATAGGTTAAGTAAGGCAATATGGCTGATTTATAAAGAGTTAATTTAGCATTGGTAGGGACAAGTTTTTTAAGCCTTAACATTACACCTACCCCTTGACTCGCCTTCTTACATATTTCATTAATGTGAGTGTCAAAATTCAACTGTTTATCTATGGTGACCCATAGCAATTTAAGACAGTCAGAAGATTCGATGGTGTTTCCTTGAAAGCGTAATGGAGTGTTACTTTGCATTCACTCACGTATTTTCTGCCTTTTGTTAGCCCGTCAAAATTCTCCTCACTCGTTTCAAGAATGCAAACTTATTACATAGCAGCATTTGTCTAAAAATATTGAAAATATTAAAGAGCCTGATGGCTAGCAAAATGGTTACCGAATGGTCATGGTGC
Source organism: Porites lutea (assembly GCF_958299795.1). Lineage (NCBI taxonomy): Eukaryota > Metazoa > Cnidaria > Anthozoa > Scleractinia > Poritidae > Porites > Porites lutea. The sequence goes on from NC_133208.1 coordinate 32,569,457, forward strand.
ACAGGCCAGGAGCCCCTAACTACACTTATTACGCTTTCAGGCACTTATTTTTGCTTGGTTCAAGGCAATGTGTCGAAAGCTTCATTGTTTTTCTACGATTGGTTGTTTTTGTATTCTGAACTTAAAGGTGCAGGAAATGTAAGACGGATGCATGCCTACCTTGGGTCAATTTCACATCTTTGTCAACTGTTGCATGGAAGGTCTTCATAATCTTCATTTGGCTTTCAATTTTCGATATTCGCATTCCATTAATCTCCGTCTTGTTGTTGATTACCTCCATTCGCAAAAACAACGCAATCGTCAACAACATAGACAAAAAAGGGAAAAGCCAAAAACTTTTAACAAAAGTGTCGCTACGTTGGGACGATAATTTTAGAAGTTGGGATTCCATCTTTATGCATGCAAAGCAACTTTGACTCGACTATGTTAAGAGCAGTAACTTTACACCCCATATTCCGTTTCAACTTGAAATAGGTTTGTTTATCATCTGGGAATCAAAACAGTCAAACCTTGTTTATACGGACACTGGGGGTCATACATGTAGAAAGTGTCCGTATGAAGCAGGCTGAAATCAAGGGCTATATTCTCAAAGGGACAAAGCAAACTGTCCGTAATGATGAATTTTCCGTATTAAGCGGGTGTCCGTAAAACGGGGTTTCACATCTGAGTTAACGGTACTGGGTATTTCTACTGAATTTTAGCATCTGATTTCGTGACAAATGTTGATCTTGGTGTGATTGGCGGGAGTCCTCGTTGATCGCGTGAAAAGAGCGTGGAGGGTAGTGGAGGGAGGAATGGGGCCCAAGACCCTTTACCCCTTTTATTTTAGGCTTCCTCCCTTCACGAGGTCTTATGGGTTTTTTTATGACAACCGGAAGCCAGAGACATTTACAGTCTTTGGGCTGCCGGCTAGCCATAAAATCAGGGTTATTCCTAAAAACTATTTTCTAGCTAAAAGTGCACGTTTCAAAACTGTAGAGATAATTTCTCCGACCAATATAGCTTTTATTCAACCAAGAATAACTCTTATGATTAACCGTTACACAGCCTACAAAGCCAATGCCCACCACAAGACCGTGCCCAGACCCTGATTGAGGCCAGCTATTTTCTTGTCCTGCGATAAGAAGTTCACATTCCCTTGTGGCAAGTCTGAGTTTGGCTGAAGCAAATTTCCTACGCGGCCAGGCCTGCTACGCCGCAAACTATCCAGATCTGGGTAGTGACGCGTCATCTGTATGGAATTTCCGCACTCGTTTCTCAGACTTCATTTCGTGGAAAAACCAGCGGTGGCGTGGCAAAATATCGGCTGTTTTCTGAAGCTGGCAAATGTTGGCTAGTTTCAGTATCTATTTTTTTAGCGGAGCTCCACGCGCGCGCTTCGCGCGCGCGTGGGCAGAGCCCCATTGCTAAGGAAATCTACCCATCCCAGAAAATTTGGTAATCACGTGACCGACCGACCGAGCGACCGACCGACCGTCCGTCCGCACCACAGGCATACCAATGTTTACTCTCACACTTTCTAGCTACTTTGGGAGCCCAGGAGAAAGCTGATTGCACATCAATGTTGTCATCAATTGACAGCTGTCAAAACAGGGTATCCGCTGACCACTATCATCTGACCGAATCGCGGGCTCAGGTGTCGACCTATCGAGGTTGAGTATTTTTTGAAGTTATCCGCTGACAATTTACTCGTTTTCAAATGATCGCAGGCTCACGTTTACTTTTGTTTTAAATTCATATCAAATATGTTGTGTTTATGTCAGTATCGCCCCGCACTATTACGATTTTGATTTCAAACTGACTTCAGACGCAAAAATTCAGCCAGTTTTTTAAAATACAGGCGGGGAAGACCTTTTCTTACCATGGTCACGTGTTGGTCACGCTCCACGTCCAATTTTTATGCTCTGATTGGTTAAAATTTGACAGGTGAGTTCATGCGTAAAATTTATGCAGCATCTTGAAAGTTGTTTACTTGGACAGCTGAAGCTGACAGAGTTTTGAGTCAACTTGTGATGTTTTTAACTGTCTTTTTCCACTGGATGTACTATGGTAGGCGGAATGGTGCAAAATTCAACGAATCAAAATCACTACCAACATCAACAACCAATCTACACTTCAAAATTTTTTTTCTACATCAACAATAAAATCCGTCCAACTTCAACGATTAACGTAATAATCAACATTCGAAATATGCTTAATTCAACAACTAAACAAAATCAACATCAACAAAAATTCCTCTTTTCTTCAACGACGATTTGCCTCACAACCAACATCGTAAATCGACTTCAAGTTCAACAACAAAAAACACGTTCAACAATTTGGGGACGAACGACTTTCTATGATCGAGGGAGGTTGGGACCCAGAAATTCTAATCACAGGGTATGCTGGGAAATAGAGACACGAGCACGAGGAAACAAACATGGCGGATGAAGAGGAGAGAATTAGGCGATGTGTCCGAGAGGAGTTAGAGCTAAATCTTGTCTCCAGAACTAGAAATTTAATTCATTCGGCGGCTTCGAGTTCTGTACCTGAATTGAATAATGTTTTTGCGGGCCAAACTGCACAAAGGAGCTCTTTTGGGCCGTCATCTCGACCGACTGTAAAAAGACAAAACATTCCGGGCCATTGGAATAGGCCAAAGAAGACGAAACAAGAAAAGACGAAGCCAGTCCAGTCAATTCCCAAGACTGTCTGGCTTTTGGAGAGACCAGATGACGATGTTGAGATAACAGACGATGGAAGTTATAGTGATTATGCTATAACTGAGGATTGCATCTTATTAAAGGCTGAAATTGACCTGAAGAGTGACCAAACCGAAGAGGCCATCAGAGGGGAACTAAAGACTGTTTTTAACAAACGATATCCTGACATTGGTCTGTATGATTTTGAGTTTGTGAAGAGGGAACGCAACGTAATTATCACTCCAATAGTGAAAGACAATCATGCATGGGATTTTAGTCATGTCAAGCATTTATGTGGAAACGGAAGACTGTATGTTAGATTGATAACTCATAACGTTGATGAAGTTTCTGGCAAAGCTCGTGACAAGTGCCAGGAGGAAACTGCGCCAGCAACCGCCAGCAATGTTGATTTGTGTAATGCCTCAAGCGGTGCTACCTTAGAGCCTGTTGATGAAACCTCTGAATCTTCAGCTCAACCTCCATGCTCTATTGATGATGACGATCATGATGATTTGTTAAGACCCTCTGGTGCTATCAACTCAATGCTGGATCAAGAAAGAGTGGAAAACCTATCGATGATGTTCCCTAGAATTCCTCATGATGTTATAAGAAATGCAGTGGTAACCTGCACATCCATAAATACTGCTGTCAATGTGTTGTTGCAATATGGAAATTTTGATCATGATATTAACCCCAGTACCAGCAGTGATGATAACAGTAACATTGTAACCCAAGAAAACCCACCACATTCGTCAGGGAGTCTTCCTTTTGTATTACAAAAGTTAAGAAGGAAAATGAAATCAAGGGGGATGCGAGAGAAGTTAAAAGTTGACCCAGAGGATGAAGTAATGGATGTATATAGTTATTACAAGAGTTCAGATTTTGACCCATTTATCCCTATCTTCATTTACTTAAAGGGACAACCAGCCATTGATACTGGTGGGGTTTTGCGTCAGGTTTTTAGCAATGTTTTCCATGCACTGGCCAACAATGAAGTAATCAAGAACATATTTGTTGGAAGTGAAGATAGACTACTTCCTGCTTTCAGTAATGAACTAGTTGTTAATGGGTTTTTTGAAACTCTGGGTAAAATGATTGCACACAGCCTTGTGCAGGGAGGACCAGGTTTTCCTTACCTCTCCCCAACGATCTACTGGTACTTGGCGACTGGTGACCTTCAAGTTGCTTTGCAGAGGGCCTCATGTGTAGATGTTGATAACCATGATCTTGTTGATTATATCACAAGGGTATGTGTTTGATTTCATAAAAATCCTCAGTACATTGAACTAGACTTTTTCGTGCCTTGACTTGTACACAAAAATGAGTTCCCCATATAATAATATGTATTGAAAAACTACCATCTATTGAATTAAAAAGAATTATTTTTATTAACCAGAAAGGTGTGCTTTAAAAGTGTTCAGAAAAGCTATTTCAATATTTTTATAGCTTCATCTGACAATGTATTGTACATGCTCAAGGATGTCACAGGAAAAAAATATTGTTTTGCTAATGGTGGCCCAACATAAGGCTACTAGAAGCCTCTTGTATCTAAAAATGGGGAAAATAGCATTGAATCCATTGTAATCATTCCAATAGGCTAACATATAAAAATACAGTAGAACCTCGGTTTCCCAAAACACCCAAGAATAATATTATTCAAACCAAAACAGATTTCCCTATTAATACAGTGTAATTTTACCCCTGATTTTTGTAACCTCCCAATAACTGAAATCCAGGAGGTTTGAAAAATTGGGATTCCACTGTATGTGACTGTGACCTTAATTTTTCATTGATCTTCAGATCACTCTTGCACCAGACAATGAACTGCCTGGTATCTCAGCAGAGTCTGGTTTCCTGCAGTTGATGTCAGAGGCTGGAGAGAGTAGAATACTCAGTGTAAGTGAGAAACCTAAGCTCATTAGGTGTTAAAAAGAGAATATATATGAATGACTATTTCAAGTTGTAGTTTTAAATTATTTTGCTTGGCTGAAAACAGTTGAAAGTACAAGAGTGTTTATTGAACAGAGATTATCAGAAACAAAAATAACTCCTTGACAGCGGATCATCAAAAAACATTAATGGACCCTAGTAACTGTTGCAATGAAACCTCATGCAGCTGATATGAGTGTTAAATATTAACAACTTTCCTAGTTGAATTTTACCATCCCTATAATGGAATGCAATTTTTCACTTGAAGGCTTATAGCATTAAGAATGATGTTGATGCCGACAGGTTGAACCCATGGAGACCTAAGGTCTAATTTCTCATCTTCGTCATTAATTTGGTTTGTTTCAAATTTGTAGCCTAAGAACAAGATTGATGTTATGCAGTCTCTTATGCTGCATAATATTCTGGTGAGAAAAAAGTCCATTTTGGATCAGTTCAGAGGAGGATTATCAATCCTAGGCCTATTGGATGAGATCAAAAGTTGTCCACAGTTGTTTGAAGATTGTTTTGTTCATAAAGATGAAGTAAGCAATGAGTCAGTGGCTAGTTGTCTACATTTTACTGCCAATGAGGATGAAGGCGCAGAGAGAGTGTTTCAGATGCTTCAAACATTCATCCGAAATAGCAGTCCAGATGATCTTGACAACTTCCTCAGGTTTGTGACTGGTTCAAGATCCTCAGGGACATGTATCCTACCAAGACGCATCACAGTATCTTGTGCAGCTGCAAATAGCATATTTGCATCAACCTGCCTTCTTGATCTCAAACTGCCAAACCATTTTGACAGCTATAGAGATTTTGAAAGCTCAATGAGGTCGGTAATTAAGGGAAACACATTCACCACTGGTTGATCACTCATGGTCACTCAAGCATATTAGGTACACAACAGTCCAGGGGAAAGTCCTGCAGTACTTAAAAATATTCCTGCTGCTTTCCAGTTTCACTTGGGTCATCATGGTTTCTCCCTGAATCCTTCATTGACTTTTAACAGCAACTGTTAAAAATTTAAGTGTGGGATTGTTTTTTGGACTTCATCTTTTGGTAATGGGATTTTTCAGGTTTCCCTTAAAGCTTGAGGGAGTTTGGGGGATAAAAAATTGGTCAGAAACCAATTTGCACCTCCTAGTCACTTTGGAGTACACCAAGTGGGACCTTCCCCTGTTATTTGTTATTTAAACTTAAATCAGAACACTGTTTATCTAAAAAAAAACAGTGGTTGAAATTTGCACCTCATAGTCACTTTGGAGTACACCGAGTGGCGCCTTCCCCTGTTATTTGTTATTTAAAGTTAAATCAAAACACTGTTTACGTTAAAAACAGAGGTTGAAGTTTGCACCTCCTAGTCACTTTGGAGTACACTGAGTGGCGCCTTTCCCTGTTGTTCGTTATAATTTAAACTTAAGTCAAAACACTGTTTATCATACAAAACAAAGGTTGAAAATTTAAAGTAAGAAACAGCAAAATACACATTGGAATAATGTAACAAAGTACGTTTAATATGCTAAATTGACATTTTGAAAAATGAACATTGTTATTTTATACAAAACAACAAAGTGATGAGAAAAGCATTAGAAGCTAGAGTGCAGACATTATACACATGAAATACTTTTAACTATTTCTGGATTTCAGGCTAAATAGCAGTATTCAAACAAAAGAACAGAATAGATATAGCACTGTTTTGATTTTGCAGTGTTGTGTGAGTCTGATACCTGCGCTCTTATCCAGAGAATTATCGATTTGTTCAAATTCTATTAGAACGCCTACAATGCTTTGGAAATCCCTACTGCTGGACTGTACAAGTACGTAGTCTATGAACAGCAATAACAAGTAGGGTTGACATTAGTTTTATTAAGAGATTGTATGTTACTGTTGGTAATAAACATGTTTGAAATTCAACAAAATGTACTCTTCAGTGTGTAACTTGCTTTCTATGGTCCATTATTCAGCTGTGAGTTCTGCTGAATCCAAGCACAAGTCAGGATGGGCAAGTCAAAGGGGGGCTTTTTACACAGATTGTCAAGATACCACCCTATTGGTCACCATCTACAAGGAAAGGAGAGGAGGTCCTGCACTTGAGTTGACATTAAGTCAAATGATAGAGCCTAAGCTAAAATTTTTTTTTTGGGATTTTGACCCCTGTAAGTACCAATACTATACAGTGTATGAACATTTCTTGCCCAAAATCTATGTTCTTACAAGCAGCCTGGTTTTTACTGTAGTCAACCAGAGTTGTTGCACCATGTACACAAGATTGGACGTTAGCCCTGCCAAAAAACTGAAAATGGACCTAAACACAAAATGTCCTAAGTTTGATTCCAACACAAAATTTGATTATTCAGATAATCAAATCCCCAGGATTCCATGCATTTGGACGAAATTTGTCCAAAAATTTAGATAAAGAAATGTAGGGTCCCTTTTCAATGGTAGGACACATACCAGACAATGCTCACCCCCAAAATGATCAGCCATTACAGTGTACATTACTCACTGGTAACTAAACCTTGAAGAATAGCGAGGCAATGTGTGTATATATCAATTCCATAACGATTCGATTCTTGCAGTGGATTGACCATGGTACAGAGCTGCTCTAAGATATGATCTGAAAGTGGACTGTCGTCGTCAACTTCCACTATGGGTAATTCGTCATCCATTGGTGTAGGTGCAGCTGGATCAAATCCATACCAGTCTAAATCATCAATAGATGGCTCTGCCTGAGCTACATCTGCTACTGCAGTTAAAGTACGGTTTCTGATATCAACCATACCATTGGACCAGATTCTTTGCGGGCTCCAGTTGTGCTCAGTTCTAAGAGGATGGTTATTCCATGCTGTTTTAAAACTTGTTATAGCTCTGTTTATACGGGGCAAAAACACATAGTTCAGAGCAGATTTATGAATTGGGTTATCCATATTCAATAAACCATTCTCTTCCATTGCCTGAAATGTGTAATAAAAAATGTGGGCTACACAGCGAAAGACATCCCGCCAAAGCCGTTCGATCCTCTGGTTGTGGGTTGACGTGCCTGCCAAGTAGCTTCCTCTATTAGGGCCTCTCCTTACTTCCATTTCTTGCCAGATGCCAACATTTTCCCCACCTCGATCTGTCCGGACCCTTGAGGGCAATCCAAATGACTGGATGGCACGTAGGAACAGTTCTTTTACTGTGTCACTACGATTATTTGTTGAGCAATGGAGGTAAGTGATTAAACGTGAATAGCCATCAATGGCCCCATGTATAACGAATCCCCAGGATATCAGAGAATGATGGCCATCTATATGCCACAAGCTGTTTGGGCCAGGCACACAGTATGCACGTCGAGAGATGGTAATAGCCCATCGAATTCTTGCATTTCTCGGGTCAATTCTTGCCAGGCTCTTACGAATGCGATCTCGCTGGATTCTGATTCCCTGAGATCGAAAATGTCCACAAATCATGGATGATCCAACAAAGCACCCATGTTCTTGCAAAAAGTTCCCCACTTTGTTGTCCAGCTCATCATCACTAATTTCATCAAATTTTGACAAATGCTCTAACCCAAATTCAGCGACTCTGCGCTGAATTGTCCAGCGTGACACCAATAGCATTCGAGCTATTTCATTCCAGTTAAAGCCCAGTGTCCTCAGCTCGATTAGAGTTTCCTCATTTATATCAAACTTGGGTCTTCCTGGTTGTCCGGTTTTAATAGTTTCTGGTAAACTTAATGACAAAACGGCTACTTGAGAACATCTCGAACGACAAGGAAAATCACTGTGACGAATGTAGTCCCAGTACATTAGCCGGAGATTGTGTGCAATTTCGGACAAGGTGGCAAATGAATGTAAATGTTGGATATGAGGAAGCACATTTCCTAAAGCTTGAACAGCATTTTCAAACCTCTCCAGAAGAGTTTCGTCTAAGGAAACGTTTGTAGTAAAGTTTGACACTTTCAATTGCTCATAATCTAAGACTAACTGTTCCAAATCTGTAAAAAAGGAGTTCCACCCGTGGTTGGTAACCCCGGCCGCCATGTTTGTTCAGGACGTGAACAATCGATGAAATCGATAATCGATGGTAATCGATAACAATCGATGACAATCGATATCAATTAATCGATTGATATTGATAATCGATGGAGAATCGATGACGAAAATTTTTGTGATTAATTTTATTACTTAATTTTAAAACTTAACTTAAAACGTCTGTTGTTGGTTTTCACATGACGTCACTAAAATTCAAACTACAAAACTATCTATCCTACTGAGATTTTACTTTCATGGTGTATTAGAGCAGCTGAAAACAAATTTTCAAACAAATTTTCGCTTCAAAAAGGTTCTTGGTTTTTTAATAGAGTACGCTTGAATTTCTAAGCTTTTGCGTGACGCAGCATTTACATGACGGCCGAGAGAGCTGTCATTTAGGTTTTAAAAAAGTTACTTTTTTCGAGGTTAAAATAATATACGATCTGCGTACACTCCCGCGATACCTAAAGATACGGAGACATGAATTTAGTGCCAATCGATGGCAATCGATGAACTTCGCGACCACCCAAGTGTGATTATCGATTGATCATCGATTGGCCGACGCCAATGGATGCTAATCAACAGTTATTAATCGATTGTCATCGATTGTTCGATTGATTTTCCGATCATCGATTTTCATCGATTGTTCACGTCCTGGTTTGTTTCCTCGTGTCTCTATTTCCCAGCATGCCCTGTGATTAGAATTTCTGGGTCCCAACCTCCCTCGACCATAGAAAGTCGTTCGTCCCCAAATTGTTGAACGTGTTTTTTGTTGTTGAACTTGAAGTCGATTTACGATGTTGGTTGTGAGGCAAATCGTCGTTGAAGAAAAGAGGAATTTTTGTTGATGTTGATTTTGTTTAGTTGTTGAATTAAGCATGTTTCGAATGTTGATTATTACGTTAATCGTTGAAGTTGGACGGATTTTATTGTTGATGTAGAAAAAAAATTTTGAAGTGTAGATTGGTTGTTGATGTTGGTAGTGATTTTGATTCGTTGAATTTTGCACCATTCCGCCTACCATAATGTACAAAATGAAATACAGCTGCTATCAAGAGTGTTCTCTTATTCATGGCTGGTTTGTTTATTGGGTTTTTGGTTGAAAAATGCGTCGCTTGTCAAAGCCGATAATCCGATTTCGGATGGCATCGTTTTTGTTTTTCACCTTGCTGGATGCGTACGAGAATTATAAAGGCTCAAGCGATCCTTGCCTTATTTGATAGCTTTCAGGAGCTGCATCTCGAAATATGGTAAGCCTGAGTAATTATTGTATTTAATCTAATTTCATGAAGTCCAGCTGCGCAGTTTATGAAGCTAGTTTATGCACGTTTGTATTAAGATTTGACTGAGACACTGATCTGACCTTGTATAAGGTTTGATATAGGCTTAAGCTTACAGAACTTTAAAAAGCCTTTAGTCGATATTAATTCACCTTAAATAGAAGAAAAAACTTTCCGAAGAATATTTAGTTATAATTTTGGCTGTAGAAAGAAAGCTTTGAACGATTTTCTTTTCGTGAGTTCATCTTTGAAAACAGCCAACACCGGGAAACCGGCGGCTTAAAACATAAACTTTAAGCTTACTAGTAAAGACTTGAGGATTCTTAGACACACTTAAATACTCATTTGTTTTCGTGAACGAAAATTGTTGTCTCTGTAAATGTCCTATCGAATTATTTTTCTTTATTGATTTTTGGTAGTCTCAAAAGTGTAATTTTCATCGCTTTGCCGTTTGTTTTCAGGCGTTCATAAACATCGCTCGCAGGAGTACTCAAAATGCCAAGCGTATCAAACGCTTTTTAAGATTACACATCGTTATAAAACCGTTAATAAAAAATAGACTCAATAAATTCTTTATCACGTTGAAGCGTAACTCTTTTAAAATTTCTTCGCAAATTTGGCGCTTGTCAAAAGTTAGAACCGGCTGGCCGTATAGGGGATTTTGGAAATTTTTTGAAAGGTTTCGCTAATTAAAAGTCCACGCGTGCCTCTGTGGTCCTGAATATTGAATGAATGCAATTTGTCTTGAAGTATTGTGAAATACTGCATTTTGTACGAGGTCTGTATGATAAAAACAGCACCTCATAGTACTCTCTCTCCTCTGATGTGGTGTAAAAAAAAAAAATAAAAGATTGGTTTGCACGCACCCAGATTTATTGGCAAGAATTTGTAAACTTGTCGAACGCAAAAAATTCGGTCTGATTTGTTTTCCAAGAATTTGTTTTGCACGCCTTATCTACTGTGATCAAGAGCCATCATTGCTCTTAAATGTGACCGAAGACTTTTTTTTGGGTGTACATAAAAGGCTATATGAACTCGATACAAAATTTGTTTCACTCCAAAATCACTTAGCTTTTCCCTCAAAAGTCACATGAATGTGCCCTTACGTTAACTGATTTGTGGAATACAAAATTATTGTTTGATTTAAGTTATAAACTTATCAATGGGAGCTTCGCTTTTAGCTGTGGCTAAATATATATATTAATCTATTTCCAAAGTTGAGATGTTTGTTACGTTTGTTTATAGTATCAAAGATAATGCGGTTAAAAATATGTGGAATTGACTTGGGCCTTGCTGCCATTCAGCGGATCCATAAGTTTAATGAGTAGGATTGTGATGGTGTCGGTTTGTATGATGGATTAGCGGTATTTCCAAAGTCATATTTATATTTAGTTCTAGAACGTTTGTTTATCGCAGTTATTCCAATCCCGTGATCAGCATGTGCACAGCCTGAACCTCCTCCACCAATCATCATGATAGATTTAAATGCGTATAGTGGAGTTCGAGGTCCATAACTACACCAAAAGCCGATCTTGTTGCTGCCTTGGATGTTGCTACGACACTCAGCCTGTTGAAACCCGTCTGTTGTCTTATACTGACCGTCATATTGAACAGTGCAGCTTCCTAGGCACTTAGCTGTATGTCTGGACCAAATTTTGCCGTTTCTAAAGTCGCCATAACTTGTGATTTTTGATCGAAATGTGTGTCCACCCAAACAGTTCCCTGTGGTCTGCAACAGTGGCGTGTGACTGGAATCATCACTGCGCGTGATCCTAAACTCGCTGCCGCTCACCAACCAGAAAGCTGGTGAGATCATGTCCGTATTATTTGAAGGATCACTTGTTGTTCCTATGGTAACGTTTTGGTCATACCACCAAAGTCTATCATCATTTATCCAGGACACTTTATCAAAGTTAGAAAATCTTGCAATAAGAGTCCACGGTTTACCTTTGGGTGTGACGTCACAATAGGCCTGCAGATGAAGAGTTAATTTTTATTTATTAATTTTTTTAATTAATAATGGCCTATACGGGGAGGCTCCTCCTCCAGTAGGGGGTACCTATTACAGGCGTCAGGGTGGGAAATCTGTTATTTCAGTTGATGAAAGGCCCAAAAGAGGAAACAAATGCATTTTATTGTTGTAACACAGTCAGGGAAACGTGCTGGTTTTGTGATTTATCATTTAAAATACATTGCCTTTACAAAAGTTAAAAGGGATGCAAAGTTGTAAAAATTGGTCTGTGAAAGGGGTACCATTTGTCATTATAAGGTATATGAAAGGGGGACCTTTTCTGTCAAAAATGGTGCGAGTAAAAAGGGAAAGGGGCTGGACCTCGGGGTGGAGCCTCCACGTATAAAACTTTATTGAGTACCCCCCGGTTTTTTTCCCTAGGAAATAATCTTTTGATGTGAAAGCAGACCTGAATTGTGTACTGAAATATCTAGGCTGTCTGTGTCACCTGGTCAAGATGCACCATCGCTTTATGTACGCTTGAAAGAGTTTGCTTACGCACTCAAAATGAGAGATTTAACACTGAGAACCACACTGATCGGTAATCATGAAAAAGTCAATAGCCTCTAATAAAGCTTACCTCAAATTGTAGCGATTTCACTTTTAGCTGGTATATTCCATCTGTTGTAACAGCTTCACATGACGAGTGCTGAACTGAATGAAACAAAAATAATAAAACACTTTTGGAAAAAGATTGGAATGCACCGCAATGTCATAGGTTGCTTACTGTTTATATTATCAGTATTATGTTAGCCTCGATCTTTGCCAACTTTTGTGATATAGTTACTTTCTAACCTCAATCGAGGTCAGCGAAACCTGGGTTGCATGGGCTGGTTTCTTTAAGGTTGGAAGGGAGAAATCTCAAGTAATATCTCGCGCGCATAGGGAGAAAAGGACTTCCCCTCGCGCGGCTTTTAAAAAAGCTAATAATAACCTTTTGCAAGATCGATTTTTCTGTTGCAGCTAATTCAGAGATAAATGTGTGAAATATAATGACATGTTTTTAGCAGATCTTTATAGTTGTCACGTCCTCTGTGATTGAAGCGAAATTTGAATGATGTAGCAGAGTTTTTTGGTCGCAAAAGAGCTAAACTTATAATAAAGACTATTAGCTTTTAAGAATATATAGGACAAAAGGGAACCTTTAAACTAAAACTCTTAAAACAGGAACCTAAGACAACTGACATGAAACAATCACTGTACTACAACAACAAACTAAAAACATAGGCACGTTTTACATGCATGAGCTATTTTGAATGCTTCAGTGTAACAGTATTGGCAATCTACTCTTTTAATCCTAGATTAACTGCTATGTTTTGTGCGAAATTGGGTATATAATAGCGGCACATTAAAGAAAACGAGAACCGCTGCGCATAGCTAATTCGATCCTCATACTACAGATTCACTTTTCTGTCTTTCCTTCAGACTTCTGGTGCGAAATAAACAAATTGTTAAAGTACTATGAATATCAACTCACCAAACGTTGCTTTAATAGAGGGAAGACTCGAATGTTTCAAGGTTTCTTCATGGTTTCTTAAAATAATGAAGCTCATCGAATACGAATAGCTAAGAAATGCCACGATTTTCATCATTGTTGTAGATGGTTGAATCATCATTATTCACGAGATTGCCACGTGCGATTGCACTTTAATTGAACAGTCTTTGAGTCTGACGACTTAATTCTAAGAGTGTTTTAAATTATTGCTTCTTAAAAGAAAAGAGCCTTCGCTTAGGCACCAGTTACAAAGCTAAAGATCTCTTTATACGTTCAAGTTTACCATCATTACTGTGAGAAGCCAGCATGAAATGTAGAATCACACAGTTTGCACGTGAAAGTGTCGCACTTTGCCCCCTTTCGTGGCTCGTACTTGAGGGAATTCGAGTTATCACGCAGTAATTCAGTAAACAGGATTATAAAAATAACTCGTGCACACAGTTTACACGTGAGGGTGTTGGACTTTATCCCTTTTACAATTTGTACGTACCTAACGCAAATTGTTTACTTCAAAATTTGCTCAAATGATTTTAAGAAATCTTCTCGGCCTTACAATATCTGCAATTAAATAATGCTTTACGCAACGTTAAGGTTGATTTTCCTTCCAAGAAAATTATCAAACTGCCGAAATATATATGTTCCACTCATATCATGTTATTCCACTCAATAGAACAATTTATAAAATAACGAAGATAGTACGCGCGCTCTGATTGGCCGAGAGGAGTGTTTGCATGAGAGTATGTAAACATGGTTGTGGCGTCAAGATGTTTTGCTTTTCGAGCGCTAATCACGCAAGCACACATTTGAAAAAGTTTTCAAGTTCAAAACTCGACAAGTTTGCTATATTTACCCATTCCTTCGTCGGCTGAAACTTGGAAAATCGTTACAAAGAAGATGTGTCAATTTTTTTTTTTCGCTTAAGCTGACATTTTAAGCGAGAAAAATCCGTATTTTGGAAAGCATCTTTTTGCATAACAAGAACTAACTACGCGTGCAAGAGTTCGTGTGTAAGACTTTGCGACTGGTAAGAATTTCTCTTTTAATCAGGACCGTAACAAAGAGTTTGCGTTTTTTCTCGGGAGAGTTATTTTATAAAAGCAATAGAAAACTTTTTTCCTGTGTTTGCATAGCCTGATATAAACACAAGAGGGGTTGGGAGAATTCTCGACAGTTATGCAAACCCTCGACTTGCAAACACGGAAAACGTTTTCTATTGCTTAAATGTAATTATTTTGTCAACCAGCTTCTTCCCATTTAATTCCCTGACGTTACTGTATCTACTTAAATTACGCAACTTTACTAAATAAATTACTTTTCAATAACTACAATGACTCTTAAGCAGCAAGCTTGTTTCACGTTGTTTACCTAATTCACGTTTTTTTTCCCGGTACGAAAAAGGTCTGTTGAACTTTGTAACCGAGAAAAAAAAGCTTGTTTACAGGATTAACAATAAGCGCCCTGCCTTTCAAACTTCTAAAACGACAATTTATCTAAATTTCCCTACTTAAATTTCAATTATCGTTTTATTGGAGGAACTTTGAAAAATATATGATCTTTTACACTCAACCTTTAAGCAGGTGAAACAGAACTCATACATTATGACATACGTGCGTTGTACCGTTCGCGTCGGCCGAATTAGGTCAGAAATGTCTTGAAGCAGCACCCGCACTAAAATATAGACCCTTCAACAGCTCCATCACACCGTACTCAGCGTTTGAATCGTAAAGATATTTCAATGTTATGCTTCTAAACACCTTTAGCCCTAATAAAAGGCGAAAAAATTGTGAAGAATCAAGGTGGCGGTCTCAAAGTGCCCTTGTTTGACCTTAAGCCGGGTGAATGTCATGTTACATGCCAAAATCTCATTGGTTCCTACTCTTCAACTCATAGTACCTTCAACCTTATTGGCTCCTGCAATAAAAATCCCAACACACAAAGCCACAAAGATACATACGCTCAAACCACTGACATATGAGCTATTTTGAACAACAACAATTGCTACCTACTACTACTACTAGTACTACTGCTGCTACTACTATTACTACTAGTCAAATTGATTGTAATATAGACATAAAACCGCTTAAACTGTAAAGAAATATTGTCATACCAGTATACATTTCTAAATGAAAATGAAAAACAAATAACGATCTCGCTGTGAATAAAATTACACTGCTTACCCAGTTCGCATCTTTCTCCTCCCCATGGCTGTTTGCATGAACAAGCAAAAGTTTCCTTTTCTTGGTCAAAAATACAAGAACCTTTATTTAGGCATCCGTTCATAAGACAGTCCTGCCGAAAACAAAAAAATAAATATCCAACTGATATGATTCTACAGCCAAAGCATTTAGCTGTTTATCTATCATTCAGAGAGTTTAAATTTTCGCAGAGATCTTTTATCTACGGAAAAGAGGAGAGAAAATCTTTCAGTTGAGGATTGAAAATTAAACTTAACATGTAAATTCCAGATACGTTTTTTTTCTTAGCATAGGTAACACCGTACAGCAACTCATCCTTCACAACCCTAACCCTAATCCCAGACTACGAGCAGTCCCCATTTTTCCTCAGGGATAGGAAAGCGAGGGAAAGGCGAGCGCGCGTGCTCGCGAGGGGTGATTTTCATGCGCTCTTGCGTTTCGCTCGCTCTACTATCCCTGAGGAAAAATGGGGACAATCGTAGTCTACCCTAACCCTAACCCTTCAAGTAGTTCAAAAATTTACAACGGCTATTCAATATCATGTTATAAAAGACCAGCCGCGCTGTCATAGAAAAGTAAAGTTATATGAAAGTAATTCGTAATTCGCTCGCTATGAAACAAAGCTATATCATGTTGTGACTGTGTCTCTCGAACCCCTCATCATGTCAAGAAAGCAGAAAGGGACGAAGACTAAACGTAACAGTGTTTTACACATTGACCAAGGACACGTTTAGAACTTCTTACCTTAACGAACATTGCAAACGTAGTACCTAGTTGTTGAGTAAGCTTTCCGGAATCGAAGTTTATTGCAGAGAAGTCGTGCTTGTTTAGTTCACAATTTCCACTGCTACTTTTTTCAAGGAAGGCCTCTTTAAAGTTGATAGAGGTACACCAGGTGTGTCTTAAACACTCCTGAACGCATGACATGAGACTAGGCAAATTAGTTTCTTTAGCAACTTGATCTGCAAAATACTTGTTTTCTCTGATTATTAAGTAGCCAGATCTGTAGTTTCCGTGTGCTGCAATTACCGTCGCAGCTATGCAACAACTGATGAGTGAAAGAAGCATGTTACCCGAGCCTTTCCGAACTAAATGTTGTTGGTAGTGGTGTTATTCGTGAGATATTAATTGCAACGTTGTCAATTATAATCGTGTAGAATTTACATTGGGTTCTTAGATATCACTTAGCAGAAGTCGATAATCGAAACTTGATTGACGTGTTTTAAAGTTTGTTACATCTCATATTATTAAAACTAAACTAAATAAAATTGCGAGGGAATCATTTTTGTTCTTCGAAAGTGGTGTGAGAAAGATAGATAAATTAAAACATAATTAGGGTTTAATGTTGTCAATATAGCCGAGGGAGACCCTCTACAGACAGGAAACATTTAAAAAAATTATTATTTCATGGCAAACCCCTAGCCACTAACATATATTGTGCAAATTGTAAGAATATATTTTTATTACGTTTTATGCAAAAAGTTTGGCAAACATGCCAAATTTTTAGCGTTAGCTTAAGCTGATTTATTTA